>NW_027668991.1:165000-195000 GCF_964194185.1 Rhinolophus hipposideros
GTTGGTGTTAGGGTTAGGGTTAGGGTTAGGGTTAGGGTTAGGGTTAGGATTAGGGTTAGTGTTAGGGTTAGGGTTTAGGGTTAGGGTTAGGGTTAGGGTTGGTGTTAGGGTTAGAGTTAGGGTTAGGGTTAGGTTTAGGGTTAGGGTTGGTGTTAGGTTTTGCGTTAGGGTTAGGGTTAGGGTTAGGGTTAGGTTTAGGGTTGGTGTTAGGGTTAGGGTTAGGGTTGGTGTTAGGGTTGGGGTTACGTTTAGGGTTAGGTTTAAGGTTAGGGTTAGGGGTAAGTGTTAGGGTTAGGGTTAGGGTTAGGGTTAGGGGTTAGGGTTAGGGTTAGGGTTAGTGTTAGGGTTAGGGTTAGGGTTTAGGTTTAGGGTTAGGGTTAGGGTTGGTGTTAGGGTTAGAGTTAGGGTTAGGGTTAGGTTTAGGGTTAGGGTTGGTGTTAGGTTTTGGGTTAGGGTTAGGGTTAGGGTTAGGGTAAGGTTTAGGGTTAGGGTTAGGGTTAGGGTTGGTGTTAGGTATAGGGTTAGGGTTAGGGTTAGTGTTAGGGTTAGGGTTGGTGTTAGAGTTAGGGTTAGGGTTAGGGTTAGTGTTAGGGTTAGGGTTAGGGTTAGGGTTAGGTTTCCCCAAGCACTACCCCTCGCCCTAGGCCTACGCCTAGCACTACCTCTGGTCCTACTTCTACCCCAGTCCCTACAGCTCCCCCTACCCATAGGCCACCCCCATCCCTACCCCTAGCCACAGCTCCCACTCCTGGTCCTAGGCCTACTTCGAGGTTTACCCCGACACCCACCCCTTGCCCTTTGCCTACCCCAGCGCTAGGCCTACTGCTCCCACTAGCCCTACCTCGGGCCCTAGACCAACGCCCAGTGCTCACTCTAGTCCGAAGCCTAGCACTTGCCCGTCGCCAACCAGTACACCTTGCCCTACCAATAGCCAGAGCCCTAACCCGTGTCCTACGAAATCACCCTGGACCCACCATTAGCCACACCCTAATCCAGCCCTACATCCGTTCGGAGTCCTATGACTACCCGGAGCCATTTCGTGACACCTACCCCTAGTCCTCGGCCAACCCCTACCACTACCACTAGTCCTAGGCTTAACATGAGCCCTAACCCTAACACTGCCCGTGGGCCTCTGCCAAACACTAGCCCTTCAACTAACCCTACCCCGAGCACTACCCCTCGCCCTAGGCCTACGCCTAGCACTACCTCTGTTCCTACCACTACCCTGGCCCTACAGCTCCCCCTACCCATAGGCCCACCCCCAACCCTACCACTAGCCACAGCTCCCACTCCTGGCTGTAGGCCTACTCGAGGTTTACCTCGACACCCACCCCTTGCCCTATGCCTACCCCAGCGCTACGCCTACCGCTCTCACTAGCCCTAGCTTGGGCCCTAGACCAACGCCCACTCCTCCTTCTAGTCCGAGGCCTAGAACTTGCCCGTCGCTGACCAGTAAACCTTGCCCTTGTTAGGGTTAGGGTTAGGGTTAGGGTTAGGGTTAGGATTAGGGTTTAGGGTTAGGGTTAGGGTTAGGGTTGGTGTTAGGGTTAGGGTTAGGGTTAGGGTTAGGGTTGGTGTTAGGGTTAATGTTAGGGTTAGGGTTAGGGTTACGGTTAGGGTTGGAGTTAGGGTTAGGGTTAGGGTTAGGGTTAGGATTAGGGTTAGGGTTGGTGTTAGGGTTAGGGTTAGGGTTAGGGTTGGTGTTAGGGTTAGGGTTAGGGTTAGGGTTAGGGTTGGTGTTAGGTATAGGGTTAGGGTTAGGGTTAGGGTTAGGATTAGGGTTGGTGTTAGGGTTAGGGTTAGGGTTAGGGTTAGTGTTAGGGTTAGGGTTAGGGTTAGGATTAGGATTAGGGTTAGGGTTGGTGTTAGGGTTAGGGTTAGGTTTAGGGTTAGGGTTCGTGTTAGGCATAGGGTTAGGGTTAGGGTTAGGGTTAGGGTTGGTGTTAGGGTTAAGGTTAGGGTAAGGGTTAGGGTTGATGTTAGCTTTAGGGTTAGGGTTAGGATTAGGGTTAGGGTTGGTGTTAGGGTTAGGGTTAGGGTTAGGTTTAGGGTTGGTGTTAGGGTTAGGGTTAGGGTTAGGGTTAGGGTTAGGGTTAGGGTTGGTGTTAGGGTTAGGGTTAGGGTTAGGGTTAGGGTTAGGGTTGGTGTTAGGGTTAAGGTTAGGGTAAGGGTTAGGGTTGATATTAGCTTTAGGGTTAGGGTTAGGATTAGGGTTAGGGTTGGTGTTAGGGTTAGGGTTAGGGTTAGGTTTAGGGTTGGTGTTAGGGTTAGGGTTAGGGTTAGGGTTAAAGTTGGTGTTAGGGTTAGGGTTTGGGTTAGGGTTAGGGTTCGTGTTACGTTTAGGGTTACGGTTAGGGTTAGGGTTAGGGTTGTTGTTAGGGTTAGGGTTAGGGTTAGGGTTCGTGTTAGGGTTAGGGTTAGGGTTAGGGTTGGTGTTAGGTATAGGGTTAGGGTTAGGGTTAGGGTTAGGGTTGGTGTTAGGGTTAGGGTTAGGGTTAGGGTTAGTGTTAGGGTTAGGGTTAGGGTTAGGATTAGGATTAGGGTTAGGGTTGGTGTTAGGGTTAGGGTTAGGTTTAGGGTTAGGGTTAGGGTTAGGGTTCGTGTTAGGCATAGGGTTAGGGTTAGGGTTAGGGTTAGGGTTGGTGTTAGAGTTAGGGTTAGGGTTTTGGTTAGGGTTGGTGTTAGGGTTAGGGTTAGGGTTAGGATTAGGGTTAGAGTTGGTGTTAAGTTTAGGGTTAGGGTTAGGGTTGGTGTTAGGGTTAGAGTTAGGGTTCGGGTTAGGGTTAGGGTTGGTGTTAGGGTTAGGGTTAGGGTTAGGGTTGGTGTTAGGTATAGGGTTAGGGTTAGGGTTAGGGTTAGGGTTAGGGTTAGGGTTGGTGTTAGGGTTAGGGTTAGGGTTAGGGTTAGGGTTGGTGTTAGGTTTAGGGTTTGGGTTAGGGTTAGGGTTGGTGTTACGTTTAGGGTTAGGGTTAGGGTTAGGGTTAGGGTTTGGTTGGTGTTAGGGTTAGGGTTAGGGTTAGGGTTAGTGTTAGGGTTAGGGTAGGGTTAGGGTTAGGATTAGGGTTAGGGTTGGTGTTAGGGTTAGGGTTAGGGTTAGGGTTAGTGTTGGTGTTAGGCATAGGGTTAGGGTTAGGGTTAGGGTTAGGATTAGGGTTAGTGTTAGGGTTAGGGTTTAGGGTTAGGGTTAGGGTTAGGGTTGGTGTTAGGGTTAGAGTTAGGGTTAGGGTTAGGTTTAGGGTTAGGGTTGGTGTTAGGTTTTCGGTTAGGGTTAGGGTTAGGGTTAGGGTTAGGTTTAGGGTTGGTGTTAGGGTTAGGGTTAGGGTTAGTGTTGGTGTTAGGGTTGGGGTTACGTTTAGGGTTAGGTTTAAGGTTAGGGTTAGGGGTAAGGGTTAGGGTTAGGGTTAGGGTTAGGGTTAGGGTTAGGGGTTAGGGTTAGGGTTAGGGTTAGTGTTAGGGTTAGGGTTAGGGTTTAGGGTTAGGGTTAGGGTTAGGGTTGGTGTTAGGGTTAGAGTTAGGGTTAGGGTTAGGTTTAGGGTTAGGGTTGGTGTTAGGTTTTGGGTTAGGGTTAGGGTTAGGGTTAGGTTTAGGGTTAGGGTTAGGGTTAGGGTTGGTGTTAGGTATAGGGTTAGGGTTAGGGTTAGGGTTAGGGTTAGGGTTAGGGTTGGTGTTAGAGTTAGGGTTAGGGTTAGGGTTAGTGTTAGGGTTAGGGTTAGGGTTAGGGATAGGTTTCTCCAAGCACTACCCCTCGCCCTAGGCCTACGCCTAGCACTACCTCTGGTCCTACTTCTACCCCAGTCCCTACAGCTCCCCCTACCCATAGGCCCACCCCCATCCCTACCCCTAGCCACAGCTCCCACTCCTGGTCCTAGGCCTACTTCGAGGTTTACCCCGACACCCACCCCTTGCCCTTTGCCTACCCCAGCGCTAGGCCTACTGCTCCCACTAGCCCTACCTCGGGCCCTAGACCAACGCCCAGTGCTCACTCTAGTCCGAAGCCTAGCACTTGCCCGTCGCCAACCAGTACACCTTGCCCTACCAATAGCCAGAGCCCTAACCCGTGTCCTACGAAATCACCCTGGACCCACCATTAGCCACACCCTAATCCAGCCCTACATCCGTTCGGAGTCCTATGACTACCCGGAGCCATTTCGTGACACCTACCCCTAGTCCTCGGCCAACCCCTACCACTACCACTAGTCCTAGGCTTAACATGAGCCCTAACCCTAACACTGCCCGTGGGCCTCTGCCAAACACTAGCCCTTCAACCAACCCTACCCCGAGCACTACCCCTCGCCCTAGGCCTACGCCTAGCACTACCTCTGTTCATACCACTACCCTGGCCCTACAGCTCCCCCTACCCATAGGCCCACCCCCAACCCTACCACTAGCCACAGCTCCCACTCCTGGCTGTAGGCCTACTCGAGGTTTACCTCGACACCCAGCCCTTGCCCTATGCCTACCCCAGCGCTACGCCTACCGCTCTCACTAGCCCTAGCTTGGGCCCTAGACCAACGCCCACGCCTCCTTCTAGTCCGAGGCCTAGAACTTGCCCGTCGCTGACCAGTAAACCTTGCCCTTGTTAGGGTTAGGGTTAGGGTTAGGGTTAGGGTTAGGGTTAGGATTAGGGTTTAGGGTTAGGGTTAGGGTTAGGGTTGGTGTTAGGGTTAGGGTTAGGGTTAGGGTTAGGGTTGGTGTTAGGGTTAATGTTAGGGTTAGGGTTAGGGTTACGGTTAGGGTTGGAGTTAGGGTTAGGGTTAGGGTTAGGGTTAGGATTAGGGTTAGGGTTGGTGTTAGGGTTAGGGTTAGGGTTAGGGTTGGTGTTAGGGTTAGGGTTAGGGTTAGGGTTAGGGTTGGTGTTAGGTATAGGGTTAGGGTTAGGGTTAAGGTTAGGATTAGGGTTGGTGTTAGGGTTAGGGTTAGGGTTAGGGTTAGTGTTAGGGTTAGGGTTAGGGTTAGGATTAGGATTAGGGTTAGGGTTGGTGTTAGGGTTAGGGTTAGGTTTAGGGTTAGGGTTCGTGTTAGGCATAGGGTTAGGGTTAGGGTTAGGGTTAGGGTTGGTGTTAGGGTTAAGGTTAGGGTAAGGGTTAGGGTTGATGTTAGCTTTAGGGTTAGGGTTAGGATTAGGGTTAGGGTTGGTGTTAGGGTTAGGGTTAGGGTTAGGTTTAGGGTTGGTGTTAGCGTTAGGGTTAGGGTTAGGGTTAGGGTTAGGGTTAGGGTTGGTGTTAGGGTTAGGGTTAGGGTTAGGGTTAAAGTTGGTGTTAGGGTTAGGGTTTGGGTTAGGGTTAGGGTTCGTGTTACGTTTAGGGTTAGGGTTAGGGTTAGGGTTAGGGTTGGTGTTAGGGTTAGGGTTAGGGTTAGGGTTGGTGTTAGGGTTAGGGTTAGGGTTAGGGTTGGTGTTAGGTATAGGGTTAGGGTTAGGGTTAGGGTTAGGGTTGGTGTTAGGGTTAGGGTTAGGGTTAGGGTTAGTGTTAGGGTTAGGGTTAGGGTTAGGATTAGGATTAGGGTTAGGGTTGGTGTTAGGGTTAGGGTTAGGTTTAGGTTTAGGGTTAGGGTTAGGGTTCGTGTTAGGCATAGGGTTAGGGTTAGGGTTAGGGTTAGGGTTAGGGTTGGTGTTAGAGTTAGGGTTAGGGTTTTGGTTAGGGTTGGTGTTAGGGTTAGGGTTAGGGTTAGGATTAGGGTTAGAGTTGGTGTTAAGTTTAGGGTTAGGGTTAGGGTTAGGGTTGGTGTTAGGGTTAGAGTTAGGGTTCGGGTTAGGGTTAGGGTTGGTGTTAGGGTTAGGGTTAGGGTTAGGGTTGGTGTTAGGTATAGGGTTAGGGTTAGGGTTAGGGTTAGGGTTAGGGTTAGGGTTGGTGTTAGAGTTAGGGTTAGGGTTAGGGTTAGGGTTAGGGTTGGTGTTAGGCATAGGTTTAGGGTTAGGGTTAGGGTTAGGGTTAGGGTTAGGGTTGGTGTTAGGGTTAGGGTTAGGGTTAGGGTTAGTGTTAGGGTTAGGGTTAGGGTTAGGATTAGGATTAGGGTTAGGTTTGGTGTTAGGGTTAGGGTTAGGTTTAGGGTTAGGGTTAGGGTTAGGGTTCGTGTTAGGGTTGGTGTTAGAGTTAGGGTTAGGGTTTTGGTTAGGGTTGGTGTTAGGGTTAGGGTTAGGGTTAGGATTAGGGTTAGAGTTGGTGTTAAGGTTAGGGTTAGGGTTAGGGTTAGGGTTGGTGTTAGGGTTAGGGTTAGGGTTAGGGTTAGGGTTAGGGTTAGGGTTGGTGTTAGGGTTAGGGTTAAGGTTAGGGTTGGTGTTAGAGTTAGGGTTAGGGTTAGGGTTTGTGTTAGGGTTAGGGTTAGGGTTAGGGTTAGGTTACCCCAAGCACTACCCCTCGCCCTAGGCCTACGCCTAGCACTACCTCTGGTCCTACTTCTACACCAGTCCCTACAGCTCCCCCTACCCATAGGCCCACCCCCAACCCTACCACTAGCCACAGCTCCCACTCCTGGCTCTAGGCCTACTCGAGGTTTACCTCGACACCCACCCCTTGCCCTATGCCTACCCTAGCGCTACGCCTACCGCTCTCACTAGCCCTAACTTGGGCCCTAGACCAACGCCCATGCCTCCTTCTAGTCCGAGGCCTAGAACTTGCCCGTCGCTGACCAGTAAACCTTGCCCTTGTTAGGGTTAGGGTTAGGGTTAGGGTTAGGGTTAGGGTTAGGGTTAGGATTAGGGTTTAGGGTTAGGGTTAGGGTTAGGGTTGGTGTTAGGGTTAAGGTTAGGGTTAGGGTTAGGGTTGGTGTTAGGGTTAATGTTAGGGTTAGGGTTAGGGTTACGGTTAGGGTTGGTGTTAGGGTTAGGGTTAGGGTTAGGGTTAGGATTAGGGTTAGGGTTGGTGTTAGGGTTAGGGTTAGGGTTAGGGTTGGTGTTAGGGTTAGGGTTAGGGTTAGGGTTAGGGTTGGTGTTAGGTATAGGGTTAGGGTTAGGGTTAGGGTTAGGGTTAGGGTTGGTGTTAGGGTTAGGGTTAGGGTTAGGGTTAGTGTTAGGGTTAGGGTTAGGGTTAGGATTAGGATTAGGGTTAGGGTTGGTGCTAGGGTTAGGGTTAGGTTTAGGGTTAGGGTTCGTGTTAGGCATAGGGTTAGGGTTAGGTTTAGGGTTAGGGTTAGGGTTGGTGTTAGGGTTAGGGTTAGGGTAAGGGTTAGGGTTGATGTTAGCTTTAGGGTTAGGTTTAGGATTAGGGTTAGGGTTGGTGTTAGGGTTAGGGTTAGGGTTAGGGTTAGGGTTGGTGTTAGGGTTAGGGTTAGGGTTAGGGTTAGGGTTAGGGTTAGGGTTAGGGTTGGTGTTAGGGTTAGGGTTAGGGTTAGGGTTAGGGTTGGTGTTAGGGTTAGGGTTTGGGTTAGGGTTAGGGTTGGTGTTACGTTTAGGGTTAGGGTTAGGTTTAGGGTTAGGGTTGGTGTTAGGGTTAGGGTTAGGGTTAGGGTTAGGGTTCGTGTTAGGCATAGGGTTAGGGTTAGTGTTAGGGTTAGGGTTACGGTTAGGGTTGGTGTTAGGGTTAGGGTTAGGGTTAGGGTTGGTGTTAGGGTTAGGATTAGGGTTAGGGTTGGTGTTAGGTATAGGGTTAGGTTTAGGTTTAGGGTTAGGGTTAGGGTTAGGGTTGGTGTTAGGGTTAGGGTTAGGGTTAGGGTTAGTGTTAGGGTTAGGGTTAGGGTTAGGATTAGGATTAGGGTTAGGGTTGGTGTTAGGGTTAGGGTTAGGTTTAGGGTTAGGGTTAGGGTTAGGGTTCGTGTTAGGCATAGGGTTAGGGTTAGGGTTAGGGTTTTGGTTAGGGTTGGTGTTAGGGTTAGGGTTAGGGTTAGGATTAGGGTTAGAGTTGGTGTTAAGGTTATGGTTAGGGTTAGGGTTAGGGTTGGTGTTAGGGTTAGGGTTAGGGTTAGGGTTAGGGTTAGGGTTAGGGTTGGTGTTAGGGTTAGGGTTAGGGTTAGGGTTGGTGTTAGGGATAGGGTTAGGGTTAGGGTTAGGGTTAGGGTTGGTGTTAGAGTTAGGGTTAGGGTTAGGGTTAGTGTAAGGTTTAGGGTTAGGGTTAGGGTTAGGTTACCCCGAGCACTACCCCTCGCCCTAGGCCTACGCCTAGCACTACCTCTGGTCCTACCCCTACCCCAGTCCCTACAGCTTCCCCTACCCATAGGCCCACCCCCATCCCTACCCCTAGCCACAGCTCCCACTCCTGGTCCTAGGCCTACTTCGAGGTTTACCCCGACACCCACCCCTTGCCCTTTGCCTACCCCAGCGCTACGCCTACTGCTCCCACTAGCCCTACCTCGGGCCCTAGACCAACGCCCAGTGCTCACTCTAGTCCGAAGCCTAGCACTTGCCCGTCGCCAACCGGTACACCTTGCCCTACCAATAGCCAGAGCACTAACCCGTGTCCTACGAAATCACCCTGGACCCACCATTAGCCACACCCTAATCCAGCCCTACATCCGTTCGGAGTCCTATGACTACCCGGAGCCATTTCGTGACACCTACCCCTAGTCCTCGGCCAACCCCTACCACTACCACTAGTCCTAGGCTTAACATGAGCCCTAACCCTAACACTGCCCGTGGGCCTCTGCCAAACACTAGCCCTTCAACTAACCCTAACCCGAGCACTACCCCTCGCCCTAGGCCTACGCCTAGCACTACCTCTGTTCCTACCACTACCCTGGCCCTACAGCTCCCCCTACCCATAGGCCCACCCCCAACCCTACCACTAGCCACAGCTCCCACTCCTGGCTCTAGGCCTACTCGAGGTTTACCTCGACACCCACCCCTTGCCCTATGCCTACCCCAGCGCTACGCCTACCGCCCTCACTAGCCCTAGCTTGGGCCCTAGACCAACGCCCATGCCTCCTTCTAGTCCGAGGCCTAGAACTTGCCCGTCGCTGACCAGTAAACCTTGCCCTTGTTAGGGTTAGGGTTAGGGTTAGGGTTAGGGTTAGGGTTAGATTTAGGGTTTAGGATTAGGGTTAGGGTTAGGGTTGGTGTTAGGGTTAGGGTTAGGGTTAGGGTTAGGGTTGGTGTTAGGGTTAATGTTAGGGTTAGTGTTAGGGTTACGGTTAGGGTTGGTGTTAGGGTTAGGGTTAGGGTTAGGGTTAGGATTAGGGTTAGGGTTGGTGTTAGGTTTAGGGTTAGGGTTGGTGTTAGGGTTATGGTTAGGGTTAGGGTTAGGGTTGCTGTTAGGTATAGGGTTAGGGTTAGGGTTAGGGTTAGGGTTAGGGTTGGTGTTAGGGTTAGGGTTAGGGTTAGGGTTAGTGTTAGGGTTAGGGTTTAGGTTAGGATTAGGATTAGGGTTAGGGTTGGTGTTAGGGTTAGTGTTAGGTTTAGGGTTAGGTTTAGGGTTAGGGTTCGTGTTAGGCATAGGGTTAGGGTTAGGGTTAGGGTTAGGGTTAGGGTTGGTGTTAGGGTTAGGGTTAGGGTTTTGGTTAGGGTTGGTGTTAGGGTTAGGGTTAGGGTTAGGATTAGGGTTAGAGTTGGTGTTAAGGTTATGGTTAGGGTTAGGGTTAGGGTTGGTGTTAGGGTTAGGGTTAGGGTTAGGGTTAGGGTTAGGGTTAGGGTTGGTGTTAGGGTTAGGGTTAGGGTTAGGGTTGGTGTTAGGGATAGGGTTAGGGTTAGGGTTAGGGTTAGGGTTGGTGTTAGAGTTAGGGTTAGGGTTAGGGTTAGTGTAAGGTTTAGGGTTAGGGTTAGGGTTAGGTTACCCCGAGCACTACCCCTCGCCCTAGGCCTACGCCTAGCACTACCTCTGGTCCTACCCCTACCCCAGTCCCTACAGCTTCCCCTACCCATAGGCCCACCCCCATCCCTACCCCTAGCCACAGCTCCCACTCCTGGTCCTAGGCCTACTTCGAGGTTTACCCCGACACCCACCCCTTGCCCTTTGCCTACCCCAGCGCTACGCCTACTGCTCCCACTAGCCCTACCTCGGGCCCTAGACCAACGCCCAGTGCTCACTCTAGTCCGAAGCCTAGCACTTGCCCGTCGCCAACCGGTACACCTTGCCCTACCAATAGCCAGAGCACTAACCCGTGTCCTACGAAATCACCCTGGACCCACCATTAGCCACACCCTAATCCAGCCCTACATCCGTTCGGAGTCCTATGACTACCCGGAGCCATTTCGTGACACCTACCCCTAGTCCTCGGCCAACCCCTACCACTACCACTAGTCCTAGGCTTAACATGAGCCCTAACCCTAACACTGCCCGTGGGCCTCTGCCAAACACTAGCCCTTCAACTAACCCTAACCCGAGCACTACCCCTCGCCCTAGGCCTACGCCTAGCACTACCTCTGTTCCTACCACTACCCTGGCCCTACAGCTCCCCCTACCCATAGGCCCACCCCCAACCCTACCACTAGCCACAGCTCCCACTCCTGGCTCTAGGCCTACTCGAGGTTTACCTCGACACCCACCCCTTGCCCTATGCCTACCCCAGCGCTACGCCTACCGCCCTCACTAGCCCTAGCTTGGGCCCTAGACCAACGCCCATGCCTCCTTCTAGTCCGAGGCCTAGAACTTGCCCGTCGCTGACCAGTAAACCTTGCCCTTGTTAGGGTTAGGGTTAGGGTTAGGGTTAGGGTTAGGGTTAGATTTAGGGTTTAGGATTAGGGTTAGGGTTAGGGTTGGTGTTAGGGTTAGGGTTAGGGTTAGGGTTAGGGTTGGTGTTAGGGTTAATGTTAGGGTTAGTGTTAGGGTTACGGTTAGGGTTGGTGTTAGGGTTAGGGTTAGGGTTAGGGTTAGGATTAGGGTTAGGGTTGGTGTTAGGTTTAGGGTTAGGGTTGGTGTTAGGGTTATGGTTAGGGTTAGGGTTAGGGTTGCTGTTAGGTATAGGGTTAGGGTTAGGGTTAGGGTTAGGGTTAGGGTTGGTGTTAGGGTTAGGGTTAGGGTTAGGGTTAGTGTTAGGGTTAGGGTTTAGGTTAGGATTAGGATTAGGGTTAGGGTTGGTGTTAGGGTTAGTGTTAGGTTTAGGGTTAGGTTTAGGGTTAGGGTTCGTGTTAGGCATAGGGTTAGGGTTAGGGTTAGGGTTAGGGTTAGGGTTGGTGTTAGGGTTAGGGTTAGGGTTTTGGTTAGGGTTGGTGTTAAGGTTAGGGTTAGGGTTAGGATTAGGGTTAGAGTGGGTGTTAAGGTTAGGGTTAGGGTTAGGGTTAGGGTTGGTGTTAGGTTTAGGGTTAGGGTTAGGGTTAGGGTTAGGGTTGGTGTTAGGGTTAGGGTTAGGGTTAGGGTTAGGGTTGGTGTTAGAGTTAGGGTTAGGGTTAGGGTTAGTGTTAGGGTTAGGGTTAGGGTTAGGGTTAGGTTACCCCGAGCACTACCCCTCGCCCTAGGCCTACGCCTAGCACTACCTCTGGTCCTACCCCTACCCCAGTCCCTACAGCTCCCCCTACCCATAGGCCCACCCCCATCCCTACCCCTAGCCACAGCTCCCACTCCTGGTCCTAGGCCTACTTCGAGGTTTACCCCGACACCCACCCCTTGCTTTTTGCCTACCACAGCGCTACGCCTACTGCTCCCACTAGCCCTACCTCGGGCCCTAGACCAACGCCCAGTGCTCACTCTAGTCGAAGCCTAGCACTTGCCCGTCGCCAACCGGTACACCTTGCCCTACCAATAGCCAGAGCACTAACCCGTGTCCTACGAAATCACCCTGGACCCACCATTAGCCACACCCTAATCCAGCCCTACATCCGTTCGGAGTCCTATGACTACCCGGAGCCATTTCGTGACACCTACCCCTAGTCCTCGGCCAACCCCTACCACTACCACTAGTCCTAGGCTTAACATGAGCCCTAACCCTAACACTGCCCGTGGGCCTCTGCCAAACACTAGCCCTTCAACTAACCCTACCCCGAGCACTACACCTCGCCCTAGGCCTACGCCTAGCACTACCTCTGTTCCTACCACTACCCTGGCCCTACAGCTCCCCCTACCCATAGGCCCACCCCCAACCGTACCACTAGCCACAGCTCCCACTCCTGGCTCTGGCCTACTCGAGGTTTACCTCGACACCCACCCCTTGCCCTATGCCTACCCCAGCGCTACGCCTACCGCTCTCACTAGCCTTAGCTTGGGCCCTAGACCAACGCCCATGCCTCCTTCTAGTCCGAGGCCTAGAACTTGCCCGTCGCTGACCAGTAAACCTTGCCCTTGTTAAGGTTAGGGTTAGGGTTAGGGTTAGGGTTAGGATTAGGGTTTAGGGTTAGGGTTAGGGTTAGGGTTGGTGTTAGGGTTAGGGTTAGGGTTAGGGTTAGGGTTACGGTGAAAGTTGGTGTTAGGGTTAGGGTTAGGGTTAGGGTTAGGATTAGGGTTAGGGTTGGTTTTAGGGTTAGGGTTAGGGCTACGGTTGGTGTTAGGGTTGGGGTTAGGGTTAGGGTTAGGGTTGGTGTTAGGTATAGGTTTAGTGTTAGGGTTATGGTTAGGGTTAGGGTTGGTGTTAGGGTTAGGGTTAGGGTTAGGGTTAGTGTTAGGGTTAGGGTTAGGGTTAGGATTAGGATTAGGGTTAGGGTTCGTGTTAGGCATAGGGTTAGGGTTAGGGTTAGGGTTAGGGTTAGTGTTGGTGTTAGGGTTAGGGTTAGGGTTTTGGTTAGGGTTGGTGTTAGGGTTAGGGTTAGGGTTAGGATTAGGGTTAGAGTTGGTGTTAAGGTTAGGGTTAGGGTTAGGGTTAGGGTTGGTGTTAGGGTTAGGGTTAGGGTTACGGTTAGGGTTGGTGTTAGGGTTAGGGTTAGGGTTAGGGTTAGGGTTAGGGTTAGGGTTGGTGTTAGGTATAGGTTTAGCATTGGGGTTAGGGTTAGGGTTAGGGTTGGTGTTAGGGTTAGGGTTAGGGTTAGGGTTAGTGTTAGGGTTAGGGTTAGGGTTAGGTTTAGGATTAGGGTTACGGTTGGTGTTAGGGTTAGGGTTAGATTCAGGGTTAGGGTTAGGGTTAGGGTTCGTGTTAGGCATAGGTTTAGGTTAGGGTTAGGGTTAGGGTTAGGGTTGGTGTTAGGGTTAGGGTTAGGGTTTTGGTTAGGGTTGGTGTTAGGGTTAGGGTTAGGGTTAGGATTAGGGTTAGAGTTGGTGTTAAGGTTAGGGTTAGGGTTAGGGTTAGGGTTGGTGTTAGGGTTAGGGTTAGGGTTACGGTTAGGGTTGGTGTTAGGGTTAGGGTTAGGGTTAGGGTTAGGATTAGGGTTAGGTTTGGTGTTAGGGTTAGGGTTAGGGTTAGGGTTGGTGTTAGGGTTAGGGTTAGGGTTAGGGTTAGAGTTGGTGTTAGGTATAGGGTTAGAGTTAGGTTTAGGGTTAGGGTTAGGGTTGGTGTTAGGGTTAGGGTTAGGGTTAGGGTTTGTGTTAGGGTTAGGGTTAGGGTTAGGATTAGAATTAGGTTTAGGGTTGGTGTTAGGGTTAGGATTAGGTTTAGGGTTAGGGTTCGTGTTAGGCATAGGGTTAGGGTTAGGGTTAGGGTTAGGGTTAGGGTTGGTGTTAGGGTTAGGGTTAGGGTTAGGGTTAGGGTTCGTGTTAGGCATAGGGTTAGGGTTAGTGTTAGGGTTAGGGTTACGGTTAGGGTTGGTGTTAGGGTTAGGGTTAGGGTTAGGGTTGGTGTTAGGGTTAGGATTAGGGTTAGGGTTGGTGTTAGGTATAGGGTTAGGTTTAGGTTTAGGGTTAGGGTTAGGGTTAGGGTTGGTGTTAGGGTTAGGGTTAGGGTTAGGGTTAGTGTTAGGGTTAGGATTAGGGTTAGGATTAGGATTAGGGTTAGGGTTGGTGTTAGGGTTAGGGTTAGGTTTAGGGTTAGGGTTAGGGTTAGGGTTCGTGTTAGGCATAGGGTTAGGGTTAGGGTTAGGGTTAGGGTTAGGGTTAGGGTTGGTGTTAGGGTTAGGGTTAGGGTTTTGGTTAGGGTTGGTGTTAGGGTTAGGGTTAGGGTTAGGATTAGGGTTAGAGTTGGTGTTAAGGTTATGGTTAGGGTTAGGGTTGGTGTTAGGGTTAGGGTTAGGGTTAGGGTTAGGGTTAGGGTTAGGGTTGGTGTTAGGGTTAGGGTTAGGGTTAGGGTTGGTGTTAGGGATAGGGTTAGGGTTAGGGTTAGGGTTAGGGTTGGTGTTAGAGTTAGGGTTAGGGTTAGGGTTAGTGTAAGGTTTAGGGTTAGGGTTAGGGTTAGGTTACCCCGAGCACTACCCCTCGCCCTAGGCCTACGCCTAGCACTACCTCTGGTCCTACCCCTACCCCAGTCCCTACAGCTTCCCCTACCCATAGGCCCACCCCCATCCCTACCCCTAGCCAGAGCTCCCACTCCTGGTCCTAGGCCTACTTCGAGGTTTACCCCGACACCCACCCCTTGCCCGTTGCCTACCCCAGCGCTACGCCTACTGCTCCCACTAGCCCTACCTCGGGCCCTAGACCAACGCCCAGTGCTCACTCTAGTCCGAAGCCTAGCACTTGCCCGTCGCCAACCGGTACACCTTGCCCTACCAATAGCCAGAGCACTAACCCGTGTCCTACGAAATCACCCTGGACCCACCATTAGCCACACCCTAATCCAGCCCTACATCCGTTCGGAGTCCTATGACTACCCGGAGCCATTTCGTGACACCTACCCCTAGTCCTCGGCCAACCCCTACCACTACCACTAGTCCTAGGCTTAACATGAGCCCTAACCCTAACACTGCCCGTGGGCCTCTGCCAAACACTAGCCCTTCAACTAACCCTACCCCGAGCACTACCCCTCGCCCTAGGCCTACGCCTAGCACTACCTCTGTTCCTACCACTACCCTGGCCCTACAGCTCCCCCTACCCATAGGCCCACCCCCAACCCTACCACTAGCCACAGCTCCCACTCCTGGCTCTAGGCCTACTCGAGGTTTACCTCGACACCCACCCCTTGCCCTATGCCTACCCCAGCGCTACGCCTACCGCTCTCACTAGCCCTAGCTTGGGCCCTAGACCAACGCCCATGCCTCCTTCTAGTCCGAGGCCTAGAACTTGCCCGTCGCTGACCAGTAAACCTTGCCCTTGTTAGGGTTAGGGTTAGGGTTAGGGTTAGGGTTAGGGTTAGATTTAGGGTTTAGGATTAGGGTTAGGGTTAGGGTTGGTGTTAGGGTTAGGGTTAGGGTTAGGGTTAGGGTTGGTGTTAGGGTTAATGTTAGGGTTAGTGTTAGGGTTACGGTTAGGGTTGGTGTTAGGGTTAGGGTTAGGGTTAGGGTTAGGATTAGGGTTAGGGTTGGTGTTAGGGTTAGGGTTAGGGTTGGTGTTAGGGTTATGGTTAGGGTTAGGGTTAGGGTTGCTGTTAGGTATAGGGTTAGGGTTAGGGTTAGGGTTAGGGTTAGGGTTGGTGTTAGGGTTAGGGTTAGGGTTAGGGTTAGTGTTAGGGTTAGGGTTAGGGTTAGGATTAGGATTAGGGTTAGGGTTGGTGTTAGGGTTAGGGTTAGGTTTAGGGTTAGGTTTAGGGTTAGGGTTCGTGTTAGGCATAGGGTTAGGGTTAGGGTTAGGGTTAGGGTTGGTGTTAGGGTTAGGGTTAGGGTTTTGGTTAGGGTTGGTGTTAAGGTTAGGGTTAGGGTTAGGATTAGGGTTAGAGTGGGTGTTAAGGTTAGGGTTAGGGTTAGGGTTAGGGTTGGTGTTAGGTTTAGGGTTAGGGTTAGGGTTAGGGTTAGGGTTAGGGTTGGTGTTAGGGTTAGGGTTAGGGTTAGGGTTGGTGTTAGGTATAGGGTTAGGATTAGGGTTAGGGTTAGGGTTAGGGTTGGTGTTAGAGTTAGGGTTAGGGTTAGGGTTAGTGTTAGGGTTAGGGTTAGGGTTAGGGTTAGGTTACCCCGAGCACTACCCCTCGCCCTAGGCCTACGCCTAGCACTACCTCTGGTCCTACCCCTACCCCAGTCCCTACAGCTCCCCCTACCCATAGGCCCACCCCCATCCCTACCCCTAGCCACAGCTCCCACTCCTGGTCCTAGGCCTACTTCGAGGTTTACCCCGACACCCACCCCTTGCCCTTTGCCTACCCCAGCGCTACGCCTACCGCTCCCACTAGCCCTACCTCGGGCCCTAGACCAACGCCCAGTGCTCACTCTAGTCGAAGCCTAGCACTTGCCCGTCGCCAACCGGTACACCTTGCCCTACCAATAGCCAGAGCACTAACCCGTGTCCTACGAAATCACCCTGGACCCACCATTAGCCACACCCTAATCCAGCCCTACATCCGTTCGGAGTCCTACGACTACCCGGAGCCATTTCGTGACACCTACCCCTAGTCCTCGGCCAACCCCTACCACTACCACTAGTCCTAGGCTTAACATGAGCCCTAACCCTAACACTGCCCGAGGGCCTCTGCCAAACACTAGCCCTTCAACTAACCCTACCCCGAGCACTACCCCTCGCCCTAGGCCTACGCCTAGCACTACCTCTGTTCCTACCACTACCCTGGCCCTACAGCTCCCCCTACCCATAGGCCCACCCCCAACCCTACCACTAGCCACAGCTCCCACTCCTGGCTCTGGCCTACTCGAGGTTTACCTCGACACCCACCCCTTGCCCTATGCCTACCCCAGCGCTACGCCTACCGCTCTCACTAGCCCTAGCTTGGGCCCTAGACCAACGCCCATGCCTCCTTCTAGTCCGAGGCCTAGAACTTGCCCGTCGCTGACCAGTAAACCTTGCCCTTGTTAAGGTTAGGGTTAGGGTTAGGGTTAGGGTTAGGATTAGGGTTTAGGGTTAGGGTTAGGGTTAGGGTTGGTGTTAGGGTTAGGGTTAGGGTTAGGGTTAGGGTTACGGTTAAAGTTGGTGTTAGGGTTAGGGTTAGGGTTAGGGTTAGGATTAGGGTTAGGGTTGGTGTTAGGGTTAGGGTTAGGGCTACGGTTGGTGTTAGGGTTGGGGTTAGGGTTAGGGTTAGGGTTGGTGTTAGGTATAGGTTTAGGGTTAGGGTTATGGTTAGGGTTAGGGTTGGTGTTAGGGTTAGGGTTAGGGTTAGGGTTAGTATTAGGGTTAGGGTTAGGGTTAGGATTAGGATTAGGGTTAGGGTTCGTGTTAGGCATAGGGTTAGGGTTAGGTTTAGGGTTAGGGTTAGTGTTGGTGTTAGGGTTAGGGTTAGGGTTTTGGTTAGGGTTGGTGTTAGGGTTAGGGTTAGGGTTAGGATTAGGGTTAGAGTTGGTGTTAAGGTTAGGGTTAGGGTTAGGGTTAGGGTTGGTGTTAGGGTTAGGGTTAGCGTTACGGTTAGGGTTGGTGTTAGGGTTAGGGTTAGGGTTAGGGTTAGGGTTAGGGCTGGTGTTAGGTATAGGTTTAGCATTAGGGTTAGGGTTAGGGTTAGGGTTGGTGTTAGGGTTAGGGTTAGGGTTAGGGTTAGTGTTAGGGTTAGGGTTAGGGTTAGGTTTAGGATTAGGGTTACGGTTGGTGTTAGGGTTAGGGTTAGATTCAGGGTTAGGGTTAGGGTTAGGGTTCGTGTTAGGCATAGGTTTAGGTTAGGGTTAGGGTTAGGGTTAGGGTTGGTGTTAGGGTTAGGGTTAGGGTTTTGGTTAGGGTTGGTGTTAGGGTTAGGGTTAGGGTTAGGATTAGGGTTAGAGTTGGTGTTAAGGTTAGGGTTAGGGTTAGGGTTAGGGTTGGTGTTAGGGTTAGGGTTAGGGTTACGGTTAGGGTTGGTGTTAGGGTTAGGGTTAGGGTTCGGGTTAGGATTAGGGTTAGGGTTGGTGTTAGGGTTAGGGTTAGGGTTAGGGTTGGTGTTAGGGTTAGGGTTAGGGTTAGGGTTAGAGTTGGTGTTAGGTATAGGATTAGAGTTAGGTTTAGGGTTAGGGTTAGGGTTGGTGTTAGGGTTAGGGTTAGGGTTAGGGTTTGTGTTAGGGTTAGGGTTAGGGTTAGGATTAGATTAGGGTTAGGGTTGGTGTTAGGGTTAGGGTTAGGTTTAGGGTTAGGGTTCGTGTTAGGCATAGGGTTAGGGTTAGGGTTAGGGTTAGGGTTAGGGTTGGTGTTAGGGTTAGGGTTAGGGTTAGGGTTAGGGTTAGGGTTAGGGTTAGGGTTAGGGTTGGTGTTAGGGTTAGGGTTAGGGTTAGGGTTAGGGTTGGTGTTAGGGTTAGAGTTAGGGTTAGAGTTAGGGTTAGGGTTAGGGTTAGGGTTGGTGTTAGGGTTAGGGTTAGGGTTAGGGTTGGTGTTAGGGTTAGGGTTAGGGTTACGGTTAGGGTTGGTGTTAGGGTTAGGGTTAGGGTTAGGGTTAGGGTTAGGGTTAGGGTTGGTGTTAGGGTTAGGGTTAGGGTTTTGGTTAGGGTTGGTGTTAGGGTTAGGGTTAGGGTTAGGATTAGGGTTAGAGTTGGTGTTAAGGTTAGGGTTAGGGTTAGGGTTAGGGTTGGTGTTAGGGTTAGGGTTAGGGTTACGGTTAGGGTTGGTGTTAGGGTTAGGGTTAGGGTTAGGGTTAGGATTAGGGTTAGGGTTGGTGTTAGGGTTAGGGTTAGGGTTAGGGTTGGTGTTAAGGTTAGGGTTAGGGTTAGTGTTAGGGTTGGTGTTAGGTATAGGGTTAGGGTTAGGGTTAGGGTTAGGGTTAGGGTTGGTGTTAGGGTTAGGGTTAGGGTTAGGGTTAGTGTTACGGTTAGGGTTACGGTTAGGATTAGGATTAGGGTTAGGGTTGGTGTTAGGGTTAGGGTTGGTGTTAGGGTTAGGGTTAGGGTTAGGGTTAGAGTTCGTGTTAGGCATAGGGTTAGGGTTAGGGTTAGGGTTAGGGTTAGGGTTGGTGTTAGGGTTAGGGTTAGGGTTTTGGTTAGGGTTGGTGTTAGGGTTAGGGTTAGGGTTAGGATTAGGGTTAGAGTTGGTGTTAAGGTTAGGGTTAGGGTTAGGGTTAGGGTAGGTGTTAGGGTTAGGGTTAGGGTTAGGGTTAGGGTTAGGATTAGGGTTGGTGTTAGGGTTAGGGTTAGGGTTAGGGTTCGTGTTAGGCATAGGGTTAGGGTTAGGGTTAGGGTTAGGGTTAGGGTTGGTGTTAGGGTTAGGGTTAGGGTTTTGGTTAGGGTTGGTGTTAGGGTTAGGGTTAGGGTTAGGATTAGGGTTAGAGTTGGTGTTAAGGTTAGGGTTAGGGTTAGGGTTAGGGTTGGTGTTAGGGTTAGGGTTAGGGTTACGGTTAGGGTTGGTGTTAGGGTTAGGGTTAGGGTTAGGGTTAGGATTAGGGTTAGGGTTGGTGTTAGGGTTAGGGTTAGGGTCAGGGTTGGTGTTAGGGTTAGGGTTAGGGTTAGGGTTAGGGTTGGTGTTAGGTATAGGGTTAGGGTTAGGGTTAGGGTTAGGGTTAGGGTTAGGTTACCCCGAGCAGTACCCCTCGCCCTAGGCCTACGCCTAGCACTACCTCTGGTCCTACCCCTACCCCAGTCCCTACAGCTCCCCCTACCCATAGGCCCACCCCCATCCCTACCCCTAGCCACAGCTCCCACTCCTGGTCCTAGGCCTACTTCGAGGTTTACCCCGACACCCACCTTTTGCCCTTTGCCTACCCCAGCGCTACGCCTACCGCTCCCACTAGCCCTACTTCGGGCCCTAGACCAACGCCCAGTGCTCACTCTAGTCCGAAGCCTAGCACTTGCCCGTCGTCAACCGGTACACCTTGCCCTACCAATAGCCAGAGCCCTAACCCGTGTCCTACGAAATCACCCTGGACTCACCATTAGCCACAACCTAATCCAGCCCTACATCTGTTCGGAGTCCTAAAACTACCCGGAGCCATTTCGTGACACCTACCCCTAGTCCTCGGCCAACCCCTACCACTACCACTAGTCCTAGGCTTAACATGAGCCCTAACCCTAACACTGCCCGTGGCCCTCTGCCAAACACTAGCCCTTCAACTAACCCTACCCCGAGCACTACCCCTCGCCCTAGGCCTACGCCTAGCACTACCTCTGTTCCTACCACTACCCTGGCCCTACAGCTCCCCCTACCCATAGGCCCACCCCCAACCCTACCACTAGCCACAGCTCCCACTCCTGGCTCTAGGCCTACTCGAGGTTTACCTCGACACCCACCCCTTGCCCTATGCCTACCCCAGCGCTACGCCTACCGCTCTCACTAGCCCTAGCTCGGGCCCTAGACCAACGCCCATGCCTCCTTCTAGTCCGAGGCCTAGAACTTGCCCGTCGCTGACCAGTAAACCTTGCCATTTTTAGGGTTAGGGTTAGGGTTAGGGTAGGGTTAGGGTTAGGATTAGGGTTTAGGGTTAGGGTTAGGTTTAGGGTTGGTGTTAGGGTTAGGGTTAGGGTTAGGGTTAGGGTTGGTGTTAGGGTTAGGGTTAGGGTTAGGGTTAGGGTTAGGGTTGGTGTTAGGGTTAGGGTTAGGGTTAGGATTAGGGTTAGGGTTGGTGTTAGGGTTAGGGTTAGGGTTAGGGTTGGTGTTAGGGTTAGGGTTAGGGTTAGGTTTAGGGTTGGTGTTAGGGTTAGGGTTAGGGTTAGGGTTAGGGTTGGTGTTAGGGTTAGGGTTTGGGTTAGGGTTAGGGTTGGTGTTACGTTTAGGGTTAGGGTTAGGGTTAGGGTTGGTGTTAGGGTTAGGGTTAGGGTTAGGGTTAGGGTTCGTGTTAGGCATAGGGTTAGGGTTAGGGTTAGGGTTAGGGTTACGGTTAGGGTTGGTGTTAGGGTTAGGGTTAGGATTAGGGTTAAAATTAGGGTTAGGGTTGGTGTTAGGGTTAGGGTTAGGGTTAGGGTTAGGGTTAGGGTTGGTGTTAGAGTTAGGGTTAGGGTTAGGGTTAGTGTTAGGGTTAGGGTTAGGGTTAGGGTTAGGTTACCCCGAGCACTACCCCTCGCCCTAGGCCTACGCCTAGCACTACCTCTGGTCCTACCCCTACCCCAGTCCCTACAGCTCCCCCTACCCATAGGCCCACCCCCATCCCTACCCCTAGCCACAGCTCCCACTCCTGGCTCTAGGCCTACTCGAGGTTTACCTCGACACCCACCCCTTGCCCTATGCCTACCCCAGCGCTACGCCTACCGCTCTCAGTAGCCCTAGCTCGGGCCCTAGACCAACGCCCATGCCTCCTTCTAGTCCGAGGCCTAGAACTTGCCCGTCGCTGACCAGTAAACCTTGCCCTTGTTAGGGTTAGGGTTAGGGTTAGGGTTAGGATTAGGGTTTAGGGTTAGGGTTAGGGTTAGGGTTGGTGTTAGGGTTAGGGTTAGGTTTAGGGTTAGGGTTGGTGTTAGGGTTAGGGTTAGGGTTAGGGTTAGGGTTACGGTTAGGGTTGGTGTTAGGGTTAGGATTAGGGTTAGGGTTAGGATTAGGGTTAGGTTTGGTGTTAGGGTTAGGGTTAGGGTTACGGTTGGTGTTAGGGTTAGGGTTAGGGTTAGGGTTAGGTTTGGTGTTAGGTATAGGTTTAGGGTTAGGGTTAGGGTTAGGGTTAGGGTTGGTGTTAGGGTTAGGGTTAGGGTTAGGGTTAGTGTTAGGGTTAGGGTTAGGGTTAGGATTAGGATTAGGGTTAGGGTTCGTGTTAGGCATAGGGTTAGGGTTAGGGTTAGGGTTAGGGTTAGGGTTGGTGTTAGGGTTAGGGTTAGGGTTAGGGTTAGGGTTACGGTTAAAGTTGGTGTTAGGGTTAGGGTTAGGGTTAGGGTTAGGATTAGGGTTAGGGTTGGTGTTAGGGTTAGGGTTAGGGCTACGGTTGGTGTTAGGGTTGGGGTTAGGGTTAGGGTTAGGGTTGGTGTTAGGTATAGGTTTACGGTTAGGGTTAGGGTTAGGGTTAGGGTTGGTGTTAGGGTTAGGGTTAGGGTTAGGGTTAGTGTTAGGGTTAGGGTTAGGGTTAGGATTAGGATTAGGGTTAGGGTTCGTGTTAGGCATAGGGTTAGGGTTAGGGTTAGGGTTAGGGTTAGTGTTGGTGTTAGGGTTAGGGTTAGGGTTTTGGTTAGGGTTGGTGTTAGGGTTAGGGTTAGGGTTAGGATTAGGGTTAGAGTTGGTGTTAAGGTTAGGGTTAGGGTTAGGGTTAGGGTTGGTGTTAGGGTTAGGGTTAGGGTTACGGTTAGGGTTGGTGTTAGGGTTAGGGTTAGGGTTAGGGTTAGGGTTAGGGTTAGGGTTAGGGTTGGTGTTAGGGTTAGGGTTAGGGTTTTGGTTAGGGTTGGTGTTAGGGTTAGGGTTAGGGTTAGGATTAGGGTTAGAGTTGGTGTTAAGGTTAGGGTTAGGGTTAGGGTTAGGGTTGGTGTTAGGGTTAGGTTTAGGGTTACGGTTAGGGTTGGTGTTAGGGTTAGGGTTAGGGTTCGGGTTAGGATTAGGGTTAGGGTTGGTGTTAGGGTTAGGGTTAGGGTTAGGGTTGGTGTTAGGGTTAGGGTTAGGGTTAGTGTTAGGGTTGGTGTTAGGTATAGGGTTAGGGTTAGGGTTAGGGTTAGGGTTAGGGTTGGTGTTAGGGTTAGGGTTAGGGTTAGGGTTAGTGTTACGGTTAGGGTTAGGGTTAGGATTAGGATTAGGGTTAGGGTTGGTGTTAGGGTTAGGGTTGGTGTTAGGGTTAGGGTTAGGGTTAGGGTTAGAGTTCGTGTTAGGCATAGGGTTAGGGTTAGGGTTAGGGTTAGGGTTGGTGTTAGGGTTAGGGTTAGGGTTTTGGTTAGGGTTGGTGTTAGGGTTAGGGTTAGGGTTAGGATTAGGGTTAGAGTTGGTGTTAAGGTTAGGGTTAGGGTTAGGGTTAGGGTAGGTGTTAGGGTTAGGGTTAGGGTTAGGGTTAGGGTTAGGATTAGGGTTGGTGTTAGGGTTAGGGTTAGGGTTAGGGTTCGTGTTAGGCATAGGGTTAGGGTTAGGGTTAGGGTTAGGGTTAGGGTTGGTGTTAGGGTTAGGGTTAGGGTTTTGGTTAGGGTTGGTGTTAGGGTTAGGGTTAGAGTTAGGATTAGGGTTAGAGTTGGTGTTAAGGTTAGGGTTAGGGTTAGGGTTAGGGTTGCTGTTAGGGTTAGGGTTAGGGTTACGGTTAGGGTTGGTGTTAGGGTTAGGGTTAGGGTTAGGGTTAGGATTAGGGTTAGGGTTGGTGTTAGGGTTAGGGTTAGGGTCAGGGTTGGTGTTAGGGTTAGGGTTAGGGTTAGGGTTAGGGTTGGTGTTAGGTATAGGGTTAGGGTTAGGGTTAGGGTTAGGGTTGGTGTTAGAGTTAGGGTTAGGGTTAGGGTTAGTGTTAGGGTTAGGGTTAGGGTTATGGTTAGGTTACCCCGAGCACTACCCCTCGCCCTAGGCCTACGCCTAGCACTACCTCTGGTCCTACCCCTACCCCAGTCCCTACAGCTCCCCCTACCCATAGGCCCACCCCCATCCCTACCCCTAGCCACAGCTCCCACTCCTGGTCCTAGGCCTACTTCGAGGTTTACCCCGACACCCACCTTTTGCCCTTTGCCTACCCCAGCGCTACGCCTACCGCTCCCACTAGCCCTACTTCGGGCCCTAGACCAACGCCCAGTGCTCACTCTAGTCCGAAGCCTAGCACTTGCCCGTCGTCAACCGGTACACCTTGCCCTACCAATAGCCAGAGCCCTAACCCGTGTCCTACGAAATCACCCTGGACTCACCATTAGCCACAACCTAATCCAGCCCTACATCTGTTCGGAGTCCTAAAACCACCCGGAGCCATTTCGTGACACCTACCCCTAGTCCTCGGCCAACCCCTACCACTACCACTAGTCCTAGGCTTAACATGAGCCCTAACCCTAACACTGCCCGTGGCCCTCTGCCAAACACTAGCCCTTCAACTAACCCTACCCCGAGCACTACCCCTCGCCCTAGGCCTACGCCTAGCACTACCTCTGTTCCTACCACTACCCTGGCCCTACAGCTCCCCCTACCCATAGTCCCACCCCCAACCCTACCACTAGCCACAGCTCCCACTCCTGGCTCTAGGCCTACTCGAGGTTTACCTCGACACCCACCCCTTGCCCTATGCCTACCCCAGCGCTACGCCTACCGCTCTCACTAGCCCTAGCTCGGACCCTAGACCAACGCCCATGCCTCCTTCTAGTCCGAGGCCTAGAACTTGCCCGTCGCTGACCAGTAAACCTTGCCCTTTTTAGGGTTAGGGTTAGGGTTAGGTTGTGGTTAGGGTTAGGATTAGGGTTTAGGGTTAGGGTTAGGTTTAGGGTTGGTGTTAGGGTTAGGGTTAGGGTTAGGGTTAGGGTTGGTGTTAGGGTTAGGGTTAGGGTTAGGGTTAGGGTTACGGTTAGGGTTGGTGTTAGGGTTAGGGTTAGGGTTAGGGTTAGGATTAGGGTTAGGGTTGGTGTTAGGGTTAGGGTTAGGGTTAGGGTTGGTGTTAGGGTTAGGGTTAGGGTTAGGTTTAGGGTTGGTGTTAGGGTTAGGGTTAGGGTTAGGGTTAGGGTTGGTGTTAGGGTTAGGGTTTGGGTTAGGGTTAGGGTTGGTGTTACGTTTAGGGTTAGGGTTAGGGTTAGGGTTGGTGTTAGGGTTAGGGTTAGGGTTAGGGTTAGGGTTCGTGTTAGGCATAGGGTTAGGGATAGGGTTAGGGTTAGGGTTACGGTTAGGGTTGGTGTTAGGGTTAGGGTTAGGATTAGGGTTAAAATTAGGGTTAGGGTTGGTGTTAGGGTTAGGGTTAGGTTTAGGGTTGGTGTTAGGGTTAGGGTTAGGGTTAGGGTTGGTGTTAGGTATAGGGTTAGGGTTAGGGTTAGGGTTAGGGTTAGGGTTGTTGTTAGGGTTAGGGTTAGGGTTAGGGTTAGTGTTAGGGTTAGAGTTAGGGTTAGGATTAGGATTAGGGTTAGGGTTGGTGTTAGGGTTAGGGTTAGGTTTAGGGTTAGGGTTAGGGTTAGGGTTCGTGTTAGGCATAGGGTTAGGGTTAGGGTTCGGGTTAGGGTTAGGGTTGGTGTTAGGGTTAGGGTTAGGGTTTTGATTAGGGTTGGTTTTAGGGCTAGGGTTAGGGTTAGGATTAGGGTTAGAGTTGGTGTTAAAGTTAGGGTTAGGGTTAGGGTTAGGGTTGGTGTTAGGGTTAGGGTTAGGGTTAGGGTTAGGGTTAGGGTTAGGTTTGGTGTTAGGGTTAGGGTTAGGGTTAGGGTTGGTGTTAGGTATAGGGTTAGGGTTAGGGTTAGGGTTAGGGTTAGGGTTAGGGTTAGGGTTAGGGTTGGTGTTAGAGTTAGGGTTAGGGTTAGGGTTAGTGTTAGGGTTAGGGTTAGGGTTAGGGTTAGGTTACCCCGAGCACTACCCCTCGCCCTAGGCCTACGCCTAGCACTACCTGTGGTCCTACCCCTACCCCAGTCCCTACAGCTCCCCCTACCCATAGGCCCATCCCCATCCCTACCCCTAGCCACAGCTCCCACTCCTGGCTCTAGGCCTACTCGAGGTTTACCTCGACACCCACCCCTTGCCCTATGCCTACCCCAGCGCTACGCCTACCGCTCTCACTAGCCCTAGCTCGGGCCCTAGACCAACGCCCATGCCTCCTTCTAGTCCGAGGCCTAGAACTTGCCCGTCGCTGACCAGTAAACCTTGCCCTTGTTAGGGTTAGGGTTAGGGTTAGGGTTAGGGTTAGGATTAGGGTTTAGGGTTAGGGTTAGGGTTAGGGTTGGTGTTAGGGTTAGGGTTAGGTTTAGGGTTAGGGTTGGTGTTAGGGTTAGGGTTAGGGTTAGGGTTAGGGTTACGGTTAGGGTTGGTGTTAGGGTTAGGATTAGGGTTAGGGTTAGGATTAGGGTTAGGGTTGGTGTTAGGGTTAGGGTTAGGGTTACGGTTGGTGTTAGGGTTAGGGTTAGGGTTAGGGTTAGGTTTGGTGTTAGGTATAGGTTTAGGGTTAGGGTTAGGGTTAGGGTTAGGGTTGGTGTTAGGGTTAGGGTTAGGGTTAGGGTCAGTGTTAGGGTTAGGGTTAGGGTTAGGATTAGGATTAGGGTTAGGGTTCGTGTTAGGCATAGGGTTAGGGTTAGGGTTAGGGTTAGGGTTAGGTTTGGTGTTATGGTTAGGGTTAGGGTTAGGGTTAGGGTTACGGTTAAAGTTGGTGTTAGGGTTAGGGTTAGGGTTAGGGTTAGGATTAGGGTTAGGGTTGGTGTTAGGGTTAGGGTTAGGGCTACGGTTGGTGTTAGGGTTGGGGTTAGGGTTAGGGTTAGGGTTGGTGTTAGGTATAGGTTTACGGTTAGGGTTAGGGTTAGGGTTAGGGTTGGTGTTAGGGTTAGGGTTAGGGTTAGGGTTAGTGTTAGGGTTAGGGTTAGGGTTAGGATTAGGATTAGGGTTAGGGTTCGTGTTAGGCATAGGGTTAGGGTTAGGGTTAGGGTTAGGGTTAGTGTTGGTGTTAGGGTTAGGGTTAGGGTTTTGGTTAGGGTTGGTGTTAGGGTTAGGGTTAGGGTTAGGATTAGGGTTAGAGTTGGTGTTAAGGTTAGGGTTAGGGTTAGGGTTAGGGTTGGTGTTAGGGTTAGGGTTAGGGTTACGGTTAGGGTTGGTGTTAGGGTTAGGGTTAGGGTTAGGGTTAGGGTTAGGGTTAGGGTTAGGGTTAGGGTTGGTGTTAGGTATAGGTTTAGCATTAGGGTTAGGGTTAGGGTTAGGGTTGGCGTTAGGGTTAGGGTTAGGGTTAGGGTTAGTGTTAGGGTTAGGGTTAGGGTTAGGATTAGGATTAGGGTTAGGGTTGGTGTTAGGGTTAGGGTTAGATTCAGGGTTAGGGTTAGGGTTAGGGTTCGTGTTAGGCATAGGTTTAGGTTAGGGTTAGGGTTAGGGTTAGGGTTGGTGTTAGGGTTAGGGTTAGGGTTTTGGTTAGGGTTGTTGTTAGGGTTAGGGTTAGGGTTAGGATTAGGGTTAGAGTTGGTGTTAAGGTTAGGGTTAGGGTTAGGGTTAGGGTTGGTGTTAGGGTTAGGGTTAGGGTTACGGTTAGGGTTGGTGTTAGGGTTAGGGTTAGGGTTAGGGTTAGGATTAGGGTTAGGGTTGGTGTTAGGATTAGGGTTAGGGTTAGGGTTGGTGTTAGGGTTAGGGTTAGGGTTAGGGTTAGAATTGGTGTTAGGTATAGGGTTAGAGTTAGGTTTAGGGTTAGGGTTAGGGTTGGTGTTAGGGTTAGGGTTAGGGTTAGGGTTTGTGTTAGGGTTAGTGTTAGGGTTAGGATTAGAATTAGGGTTAGGGTTGGTGTTAGGGTTAGGGTTAGGTTTAGGGTTAGGGTTCGTGTTAGGCATAGGGTTAGGGTTAGGGTTAGGGTTAGGGTTAGGGTTGGTGTTAGGGTTAGGGTTAGGGTTAGGGTTAGGGTTGATGTTAGCTTTAGGGTTAGGGTTAGGATTAGGGTTAGTGTTGGTTTTAGGGTTAGGGTTAGGGTTAGGGTTAGGGTTGGTGTTAGGGTTAGGGTTAGGGTTAGGGTTAGGGTTAGGGTTAGGGTTGGTGTTAGGGTTAGGGTTAGGGTTAGGGTTAGGGTTGGTGTTAGGGTTAGAGTTAGGGTTAGAGTTAGGGTTAGGGTTAGGGTTAGGGTTGGTGTTAGGGTTAGGGTTAGGGTTAGGGTTAGGGTTGGTGTTAGGGTTAGGGTTTGGGTTAGGGTTAGGGTTGGTGTTACGTTTAGGGTTAGGGTTAGGGTTAGGGTTAGGGTTGGTGTTAGGGTTAGGGTTAGGGTTAGGGTTAGGGTTCGTGTTAGGCATAGGGTTAGGGTTAGGGTTAGAATTAGGGTTACGGTTAGGGTTTGTGTTAGGGTTAGGGTTAGGGTTAGGGTTAGGATTAGGGTTAGGGTTGGTGTTATGGTTAGGGTTAGGGTTAGGGTTGGTGTTAGGGTTAGGGTTAGGGTTAGTGTTAGGGTTGGTGTTAGGTATAGGGTTAGGGTTAGGGTTAGGGTTAGTGTTAGAGTTGGTGTTAGGGTTAGGGTTAGGGTTAGGGTTAGTGTTAGGGTTAGGGTTAGGGTTAGGATTAGGATTAGGGTTAGGGTTGGTGTTAGGGTTAGGGTTGGTGTTAGGGTTAGGGTTAGGGTTAGAGTTCGTGTTAGGCATAGGGTTAGGGTTAGGGTTAGGGTTAGGGTTAGGGTTAGGGTTAGGGTTGGTGTTAGGGTTAGGGTTAGGGTTTTGGTTAGGGTTGTTGTTAGGGTTAGGGTTAGGGTTAGGATTAGGGTTAGAGTTGGTGTTAAGGTTAGGGTTAGGGTTAGGGTTAGGGTAGGTGTTAGGGTTAGGGTTAGGGTTAGGGTTAGGGTTAGGATTAGGGTTGGTGTTAGGGTTAGGGTTAGGGTTAGGGTTCGTGTTAGGCATAGGGTTAGGGTTAGGGTTAGGGTTAGGGTTAGGGTTGGTGTTAGGGTTAGGGTTAGGGTTTTGGTTAGGGTTGGTGTTAGGGTTAGGGTTAGGGTTAGGAGTAGGGTTAGAGTTGCTGTTAAGGTTAGGGTTAGGGTTAGGGTTAGGGTTGGTGTTAGGGTTAGGGTTAGGGTTACGGTTAGGGTTGGTGTTAGGGTTAGGGTTAGGGTTAGGGTTAGGATTAGGGTTAGGGTTGGTGTTAGGGTTAGGGTTAGGGTCAGGGTTGGTGTTAGGGTTAGGGTTAGGGTTAGGGTTAGGGTTGGTGTTAGGTATAGGGTTAGGGTTAGGGTTAGGGTTAGGGTTGGTGTTAGAGTTAGGGTTAGGGTTAGGGTTAGGGTTAGGGTTAGGGTTAGGGTTAGGTTACCCCGAGCACTACCCCTCGCCCTAGGCCTACGCCTAGCACTACCTCTGGTCCTACCCCTACCCCAGTCCCTACAGCTCCCCCTACCCATAGGCCCACCCCCATCCCTACCCCTAGCCACAGCTCCCACTCCTGGTCCTAGGCCTACTTCGAGGTTTACCCCGATACCCACCCCTTGCCCTTTGCCTACCCCAGCGCTACGCCTACCGCTCCCACTAGCCCTACCTCGGGCCCTAGACCAACGCCCAGTGCTCACTCTATTCCGAAGCCTAGCACTTGCCTGTCGCCAACCGGTACACCTTGCCCTACGAATAGCCAGAGCACTAACCCGTGTCCTACGAAATCACCCTGGACCCACCATTAGCCACACCCTAATCCAGCCCTACATCCGTTCGGAGTCCTAGGACTACCCGGAGCCATTTCGTGACACCTACCCCTAGTCCTCGGCCAACCCCTACCACTACCACTAGTCCTAGGCTTAACATGAGCCCTAACCCTAACACTGCCCGTGTGCCTCTGCCAACCACTAGCCCTTCAACTAACCCTACCCCGAGCACTACCCCTCGCCCTAGGCCTACGCCTAGCACTACCTCTGTTCCTACCACTACCCTGGCCCTACAGCTCCGCCTACCCATAGCCCACCCCCAACCCTACCACTAGCCACAGCTCCCACTCCTGGCTCTAGGCTTACTCGAGGTTTCCCTCGACACCCACTCCTTGCCCTATGCCTACCCCAGCGCTACGCCTACCGCTCTCACTAGCCCTAGCTCGGGCCCTAGACCAACGCCCATGCCTTCTTCTAGTCCGAGGCCTAGAACTTGCCCGTCGCTGACCAGTAAACCTTGCCCTTGTTATGGTTAGGGTTAAGGTTAGGGTTAGGGTTAGGGTTAGGATTAGGGTTTAGGGTTAGGGTTAGTGTTAGGGTTGGTGTTAGGGTTAGGGTTAGGGTTAGGGTTAGGGTTGGTGTTATGGTTAGGGTTAGGGTTAGGGTTAGGGTTACGGTTAGGGTTGGTGTTAGGGTTAGGGTTAGGGTTAGGGTTAGGATTAGGGTTAGGGTTGGTGTTAGGGTTAGGGTTAGGGTTAGGGTTAGGGTTGGTGTTAGGGTTAGGGTTAGGGTTAGGGTTAGGGTTGGTGTTAGGTATACGGTTAGGGTTAGGGTTAGGGTTAGGGTTGGTGTTAGGGTTAGGGTTAGGGTTAGGGTTAGTGTTAGGGTTAGGGTTAGGGTTAGGATTAGGTTTAGAGTTAGGTTTGGTGTTAGGGTTAGGGTTAGGTTTAGGGTTAGGGTTCGTGTTAGGCATAGGTTTAGGGTTAGGGTTAGGGTTAGGGTTAGGGTTGGTTTTAGGGTTAGGGTTAGGGTTAGGGTTAGGGTTGATGTTAGGTTTAGGGTTAGGGTTAGGATTAGGGTTAGGGTTGGTGTTAGGGTTAGGGTTAGAATTAGGGTTAGGGTTGGTGTTATGGTTAGGGTTAGGGTTAGGGTTAGGGTTAGGGTTAGGGTTGGTGTTAGGGTTAGGGTTAGGGTTAGGGTTGGTGTTAGGGTTAGGGTTAGGGTTAGAGTTAGGGTTAGGGTTAGGGTTAG
>NW_027668991.1:197500-222500 GCF_964194185.1 Rhinolophus hipposideros
GTCAACCGGTACACCTTGCCCTACCAATAGCCAGAACCCTGACCCGTGTCCTACGAAATCACCCTGGACCCACCATTAGCCACACCCTAATCCAGCCCTACATCCGTTCGGAGTCCTAAAACCACCCGGAGCCATTTCGTGACACCTACCCCTAGTCCTCGGCCAACCCCTACCACTACCACTAGTCCTAGGCTTAACATGAGCCCTAACCCTAACACTGCCCGTGGCCCTCTGCCAAACACTAGCCCTTCAACTAACCCTACCCCGAGCCCTACCCCTCGCTTTAGGCCTACGCCTAGCACTACCTCTGTTCCTACCACTACCCTGGCCCTACAGCTCCCCCTACCCATAGGCCCACCCCCAACCCTACCACTAGCCACAGCTCCCACTCCTGGCTCTAGGCCTACTCGAGGTTTACCTCGACACCCACCCCTTGCCCTATGCCTACCCCAGCGCTACGCCTACCGCTCTCACTAGCCCTAGCTCGGGCCCTAGACCAACGCCCATGCCTCCTTCTAGTCCGAGGCCTAGAACTTGCCCGTCGCTGACCAGTAAACCTTGCCCTTGTTAGGGTTAGGGTTAGGGTTAGGGTAGGGTTAGGGTTAGGATTAGGGTTTAGGGTTAGGGTTAGGGTTAGGGTTGGTGTTAGGGTTAGGATTAGGGTTAGGGTTAGGGTTGGTGTTAGGGTTAGGGTTAGGGTTAGGGTTAGGGTTACGGTTAGGGTTGGTGTTAGGGTTAGGGTTAGGGTTAGGGTTAGGATTAGGGTTAGGGTTGGTGTTAGGGTTAGGGTTAGGGTTAGGGTTGGTGTTAGGGTTAGGGTTAGGGTTAGGTTTAGGGTTGGTGTTAGGGTTAGGGTTAGGGTTAGGGTTAGGGTTGGTGTTAGGGTTAGGGTTTGGGTTAGGGTTAGGGTTGGTGTTACGTTTAGGGTTAGGGTTAGGGTTAGGGTTGGTGTTAGGGTTAGGGTTAGGGTTAGGGTTAGGGTTCGTGTTAGGCATAGGGTTAGGGTTAGGGTTAGGGTTAGGGTTACGGTTAGGGTTGGTGTTAGGGTTAGGGTTAGTATTAGGGTTAAAATTAGGGTTAGGGTTGGTGTTAGGGTTAGGGTTAGGGTTAGGGTTGGTGTTAGGGTTAGGGTTTGGGTTAGGGTTAGGGTTAGGGTTAGGGTTGTTGTTAGGGTTAGGGTTAGGGTTAGGGTTAGTGTTAGGGTTAGAGTTAGGGTTAGGATTAGGATTAGGGTTAGGGTTGGTGTTAGGGTTAGGGTTAGGTTTAGGGTTAGGGTTAGGGTTAGGGTTCGTGTTAGGCATAGGGTTAGGGTTAGGGTTCGTGTTAGGGTTAGGGTTGGTGTTAGGGTTAGGGTTAGGGTTTTGGTTAGGGTTGGTTTTAGGGCTAGGGTTAGGGTTAGGATTAGGGTTAGAGTTGGTGTTAAGGTTACGGTTAGGGTTAGGGTTAGGGTTGGTGTTAGGGTTAGGGTTAGGGTTAGGGTTAGGGTTAGGGTTAGGTTTGGTGTTAGGGTTAGGGTTAGGGTTAGGGTTGGTGTTAGGTATAGGGTTAGGGTTAGGGTTAGGGTTAGGTTTAGGGTTAGGGTTGGTGTTAGAGTTAGGGTTAGGGTTAGGGTTAGTGTTAGGGTTAGGGTTAGGGTTAGGGTTAGGTTACCCCGAGCACTACCCCTCGCCCTAGGCCTACGCCTAGCACTACCTCTGGTCCTACCCCTACCCCAGTCCCTACAGCTCCCCCTACCCATAGGCCCACCCCCATCCCTACCCCTAGCCACAGCTCCCACTCCTGGCTCTAGGCCTACTCGAGGTTTACCTCGACACCCACCCCTTGCCCTATGCCTACCCCAGCGCTACGCCTACCGCTCTCACTAGCCCTAGCTCGGGCCCTAGACCAACGCCCATGCCTCCTTCTAGTCCGAGGCCTAGAACTTGCCCGTCGCTGACCAGTAAACCTTGCCCTTGTTAGGGTTAGGGTTAGGGTTAGGGTTAGGATTAGGGTTTAGGTTTAGGGTTAGGGTTAGGGTTGGTGTTAGGGTTAGGGTTAGGTTTAGGGTTAGGGTTGGTGTTAGGGTTAGGGTTAGGGTTAGGGTTAGGGTTACGGTTACGGTTGGTGTTAGGGTTAGGATTAGGGTTAGGGTGAGGATTAGGGTTAGGGTTGGTGTTAGGGTTAGGGTTAGGGTTACGGTTGGTGTTAGGGTTAGGGTTAGGGTAAGGGTTAGGGTTGGTGTAAGGTATAGGTTTAGGGTTAGGGTTAGGGTTAGGTTTAGGGTTGGTGTTAGGGTTAGGGTTAGGGTTAGGGTTAGTGTTAGGGTTAGGGTTAGGGTTAGGATTAGGATTAGGGTTAGGGTTCGTGTTAGGCATAGGGTTAGGGTTAGGGTTAGGGTTAGGGTTAGGGTTGGTGTTAGGGTTAGGGTTAGGATTTTGGTTAGGGTTGGTGTTAGGGTTATGGTTAGGGTTAGGATTAGGGTTAGAGTTGGTGTTAAGTTTAGGGTTAGGGTTAGGGTTAGGGTTGGTGTTAGGGTTAGGGTTAGGGTTACGGTTTGGTTTGGTGTTAGGGTTAGGGTTAGGGTTAGGGTTAGGATTAGGGTTAGGGTTGGTGTTAGGATTAGGGTTAGGGTTAGGGTTGGTGTTAGGGTTAGGGTTAGGGTTAAGGTTAGGGTTGGTGTTAGGTATAGGTTTAGGGTTAGGGTTAGGGTTAGGGTTAGGGTTGGTGTTAGGGTTAGGGTTAGGGTTAGGGTTAGTGTTAGGGTTAGGGTTAGGGTTAGGATTAGGATTAGGGTTAGGGTTGGTGTTAGGGTTAGGGTTAGGTTTAGGGTTAGGGTTAGGGTTAGGGTTCGTGTTAGGGTTAGGGTTAGGGTTAGGGTTAGGGTTAGGGTTGGTGTTAGGGTTAGGGTTAGGGTTTTGGTTAGGGTTGGTGTTAGGGTTAGGGTTAGGGTTAGGATTAGGGTTAGAGTTGGTGTTAAGGTTAGGGTTAGGGTTAGGGTTAGGGTTGGTGTCAGGGTTAGGGTTAGGGTCAGGGTTGGTGTTAGGGTTAGGGTTAGGGTTAGGGTTAGGGTTAGGGTTAGGGTTTTGGTTAGGGTTGGTGTTAGGGTTAGGGTTAGGGTTAGGATTAGGGTTAGAGTTGGTGTTAAGGTTAGGGTTAGGATTAGGGTTAGTGTTGGTGTTAGGGTTAGGGTTAGGGTTAGGGTTGGTGTTAGGGTTAGGGTTAGGGTTAGGGTTAGGGTTAGGGTTAGGGTTAGGGTTAGTGTTAGGGTTAGGGTTGGTGTTAGGGTTAGGGTTAGGGTTAGGGTTGGTGTAAGGGTTAGGGTTAGGGTTAGAGTTAGGGTTAGGGTTAGGGTTAGGGTTGGTGTTAGGGTTAGGGTTAGGGTTAGGGTTAGCGTTGTTGTTAGGGTTAGGGTTTGGGTTAGGGTTAGGGTTGGTGTTACGTTTAGGGTTAGTGTTAGGGTTAGGGTTAGGGTTGGTGTTAGGGTTAGGGTTAGGGTTAGGGTTAGGGTTCGTGTTAGGCATAGGGTTAGGGTTAGGGTTAGGGTTAGGGTTACGGTTAGGGTTGGTGTTAGGGTTAGGGTTAGGGTTAGGGTTAGGATTAGGGTTAGGGTTGGTGTTAGGGTTAGGGTTAGGGTTAGGGTTGGTGTTAGGGTTAGGGTTAGGGTTAGGGTTAGGGTTGGTGTTAGGTATAGGGTTAGGGTTAGGGTTAGGGTTAGGGTTAGGGTTGGTGTTAGAATTAGGGTTATGGTTAGTGTTAGTGTTAGGGTTAGGGTTAGGGTTAGGATTAGGATTAGGGTTAGGGTTGGTGTTAGGGTTAGGGTTGGTGTTAGGGTTAGGGTTAGGGTTAGGGTTAGGGTTAGGGTTCGTGTTAGGCATAGGGTTAGGGTTAGGGTTAGGGTTGGTGTTAGGGTTAGGGTTAGGGTTTTGGTTAGGGTTGGTGTTAGGGTTAGGGTTAGGGTTAGGATTAGGGTTAGGGTTGGTGTTAAGGTTAGGGTTAGGGTTAGGGTTAGGGTTGGTGTTAGGGTTAGGGTTAGGGTTAGGGTTAGGGTTGGTGTTAGGGTTAGGGTTAGGGTTAGGGTTCGTGTTAGGCATAGGGTTAGGGTTAGGGTTAGGATTAGGGTTAGGGTTGGTGTTAGGGTTAGGGTTAGGGTCAGGGTTGGTGTTAGGGTTAGGGTTAGGGTTAGGGTTAGGTTGGTGTTAGGTATACGGTTAGGGTTAGGGTTAGGGTTAGGTTTAGGGTTGGTGTTAGAGTTAGGGTTAGGGTTAGGGTTAGTGTTAGGGTTAGGGTTAGGGTTAGGGTTAGGTTACCCCGAGCACTACCCCTCGCCCTAGGCCTACGCCTAGCACTACCTCTGGTCCTACCCCTACCCCAGTCCCTACAGCTCCCCCTACCCATAGGCCCACCCCCATCCCTACCCCTAGCCACAGCTCCCACTCCTGGTCCTAGGCCTACTTCGAGGTTTACCCCGACACCCACCACTTGCCCTTTGCCTACACCAGCGCTACGCCTACCGCTCCCACTAGCCCTACCTCGGGCCCTAGACCAACGCCCAGTGCTCACTCTAGTCCGAAGCCTAGCACTTGCCCGTCGTCAACCGGTACACCTTGCCCTACCAATAGCCAGAGCACTAACCCGTGTCCTACGAAATCACCCTGGACCCACCATTAGCCACACCCTAATCCAGCCCTACATCCGTTCGGAGTCCTAAAACTACCCGGAGCCATTTCGTGACACCTACCCCTAGTCCTCGGCCAACCCCTACCACTACCACTAGTCCTAGGCTTAACATGAGCCCTAACCCTAACACTGCCCGTGGGCCTCTGCCAAACACTAGCCCTTCAACTAACCCTAACCCGAGCACTACCCCTCGCCCTAGGCCTACGCCTAGCACTACCTCTGTTCCTACCACTACCCTGGCCCTACAGCTCCCCCTACCCATAGGCCCACCCCCAACCCTACCACTAGCCACAGCTCCCACTCCTGGCTCTAGGCCTACTCGAGGTTTACCTCGACACCCACCCCTTGCCCTATGCCTACCCCAGCGCTACGCCTACCGCTCTCACTAGCCCTAGCTCGGGCCCTAGACCAACGCCCATGCCTCCTTCTAGTCCGAGGCCTAGAACTTGCCCGTCGCTGACCAGTAAACCTTGCCCTTGTTAGGGTTAGAATTAGGGTTAGGGTTAGGGTTAGGGTTAGGATTAGGGTTTAGGGTTAGGGTTAGGGTTAGGGTTAGGGTTAGGGTTGGTGTTAGGGTTAGGGTTAGGGTTAGGGTTAGGGTTAGGGTTGGTGTTAGGTATAGGGTTAGGGTTAGGGTTAGGGTTAGTGTTAGGGTTAGGGTTCGTGTTAGGCCTAGGATTAGGGTTAGGGTTAGGGTTGGTATTAGGGTTAGGGTTAGGGTTAGGGTTAGGGTTAGGGTTAGGGTTGGTGTTAGGGTTAGGGTTTGGGTTAGGGTTAGGTGTGGTGTTAGGGTTAGGGTTCGTGTTAGGCATAGGGTTAGGGTTAGGGTTAGGGTTAGGGTTAGGGTTGGTGTTAGGGTTAGGGTTAGGGTTTTGGTTAGGGTTGGTGTTAGGGTTAGGGTTAGGGTTAGGATTAGGGTTAGAGTTGGTGTTAAGGTTAGGGTTAGGGTTGGTGTTAGGGTTAGGGTTAGGGTTAGGGTTAGGGTTGGTGTTAGGTTTAGGGTTAGGGTTAGGGTTAGGGTTAGGGTTAGGGTTAGTGTTGGTGTTACGTTTAGGGTTAGGGTTAGGGTTAGGGTTGGTGTTAGGGTTAGGGTTAGGGTTAGGGTTAGGGTTCGTGTTAGGCATAGGGTTAGGGTTAGGGTTAGGGTTAGGGTTACGGTTAGGGTTGGTGTTAGGGTTAGGGTTAGGGTTAGGGTAAGGATTAGGGTTAGGGTTGGTGTTAGGGTTAGGGTTAGGGTTAGGGTGTGTGTTAGGGTTAGGGTTAGGTTTAGGGTTAGGGTTGGTGTTAGGTATAGGGTTAGGGTTAGGGTTAGGGTTAGGGTTAGGGTTGGTGTTAGGGTTAGGGTTAGGGTTAGGGTTAGTGTTAGGGTAGGGTTAGGGTTAGGATTAGGATTTGGGTTAGGGTTGGTGTTAGGGTTAGGGTTAGGTTTAGGGTTAGGGTTAGGGTTAGGGTTCGTGTTAGGCATAGGGTTAGGGTTAGGGTTAGAGTTAGGGTTAGGGTTCGTGTTAGGCATAGGGTTAGGGTTAGGGTTAGGGTTAGGGTTAGGGTTGGTGTTAGGGTTAGGGTTAGGGTTAGGGTTTTGGTTAGGGTTGGTGTTAGGGTTAGGGTTAGGGTTAGGGTTAGTGTTAGGGTTAGGGTTCGGGTTAGGGTTAGGTTACCCCGAGCACTACCCCTCGCCCTAGGTCTACGCCTAGCACTACCTCTGGTCCTACCCCTACCCCAGTCCCTACAGCTCCCCCTACCCATAGGCCCACCCCCATCCCTACCCCTAGCCACAGCTCCCACTCCTGGTCCTAGGCCTACTTCGAGGTTTACCCCGACACCCACCTTTTGCCCTTTGCCTACCCCAGCGCTACGCCTACCGCTCCCACTAGCCCTACTTCGGGCCCTAGACCAACGCCCAGTGCTCACTCTAGTCCGAAGCCTAGCACTTGCCCGTCGTCAACCGGTACACCTTGCCCTACCAATAGCCAGAGCCCTGACCCGTGTCCTACGAAATCACCCTGGACCCACCATTAGCCACACCCTAATCCAGCCCTACATCCGTTCGGAGTCCTAAAACCACCCGGAGCCATTTCGTGACACCTACCCCTAGTCCTCGGCCAACCCCTACCACTACCACTAGTCCTAGGCTTAACATGAGCCCTAACCCTAACACTGCCCGTGGCCCTCTGCCAAACACTAGCCCTTCAACTAACCCTACCCCGAGCCCTACCCCTCGCCCTAGGCCTACGCCTAGCACTACCTCTGTTCTTACCACTACCCTGGCCCTACAGCTCCCCCTACCCATAGGCCCACCCCCAACCCTACCACTAGCCACAGCTCCCACTCCTGGCTCTAGGCCTACTCGAGGTTTACCTCGACACCCACCCCTTGCCCTATGCCTACCCCAGCGCTACGCCTACCGCTCTCACTAGCCCTAGCTCGGGCCCTAGACCAACGCCCATGCCTCCTTCTAGTCCGAGGCCTAGAACTTGCCCGTCGCTGACCAGTAAACCTTGCCCTTGTTAGGGTTAGGGTTAGGGTTAGGGTAGGGTTAGGGTTAGGATTAGGGTTTAGGGTTAGGGTTAGGGTTAGGGTTGGTGTTAGGGTTAGGGTTAGGGTTAGGGTTAGGGTTGGTGTTAGGGTTAGGGTTAGGGTTAGGGTTAGGGTTACGGTTAGGGTTGGTGTTAGGGTTAGGGTTAGGGTTAGGGTTAGGATTAGGGTTAGGGTTGGTGTTAGGGTTAGGGTTAGGGTTAGGGTTGGTGTTAGGGTTAGGGTTAGGGTTAGGTTTAGGGTTGGTGTTAGGGTTAGGGTTAGGGTTAGGGTTAGGGTTGGTGTTAGGGTTAGGGTTTGGGTTAGGGTTAGGGTTGGTGTTACGTTTAGGGTTAGGGTTAGGGTTAGGGTTGGTGTTAGGGTTAGGGTTAGGGTTAGGGTTAGGGTTCGTGTTAGGCATAGGGTTAGGGTTAGGGTTAGGGTTAGGGTTACGGTTAGGGTTGGTGTTAGGGTTAGGGTTAGGATTAGGGTTAAAATTAGGGTTAGGGTTGGTGTTAGGGTTAGGGTTAGGGTTAGGGTTGGTGTTAGGGTTAGGGTTAGGGTTAGGGTTAGGGTTAGGGTTAGGGTTGTTGTTAGGGTTAGGGTTAGGGTTAGGGTTAGTGTTAGGGTTAGAGTTAGGGTTAGGATTAGGATTAGGGTTAGGGTTGGTGTTAGGGTTAGGGTTAGGTTTAGGGTTAGGGTTAGGGTTAGGGTTCGTGTTAGGCATAGGGTTAGGGTTAGGGTTCGTGTTAGGGTTAGGGTTGGTGTTAGGGTTAGGGTTAGGGTTTTGGTTAGGGTTGGTTTTAGGGCTAGGGTTAGGGTTAGGATTAGGGTTAGAGTTGGTGTTAAGGTTACGGTTAGGGTTAGGGTTAGGGTTGGTGTTAGGGTTAGGGTTAGGGTTAGGGTTAGGGTTAGGGTTAGGTTTGGTGTTAGGGTTAGGGTTAGGGTTAGGGTTGGTGTTAGGTATAGGGTTAGGGTTAGGGTTAGGGTTAGGTTTAGGGTTAGGGTTGGTGTTAGAATTAGGGTTAGGGTTAGGGTTAGTGTTAGGGTTAGGGTTAGGGTTAGGGTTAGGTTACCCCGAGCACTACCCCTCGCCCTAGGCCTACGCCTAGCACTACCTCTGGTCCTACCCCTACCCCAGTCCCTACAGCTCCCCCTACCCATAGGCCCACCCCCATCCCTACCCCTAGCCACAGCTCCCACTCCTGGCTCTAGGCCTACTCGAGGTTTACCTCGACACCCACCCCTTGCCCTATGCCTACCCCAGCGCTACGCCTACCGCTCTCACTAGCCCTAGCTCGGGCCCTAGACCAACGCCCATGCCTCCTTCTAGTCCGAGGCCTAGAACTTGCCCGTCGCTGACCAGTAAACCTTGCCCTTGTTAGGGTTAGGGTTAGGGTTAGGGTTAGGATTAGGGTTTAGGTTTAGGGTTAGGGTTAGGGTTGGTGTTAGGGTTAGGGTTAGGTTTAGGGTTAGGGTTGGTGTTAGGGTTAGGGTTAGGGTTAGGGTTAGGGTTACGGTTACGGTTGGTGTTAGGGTTAGGATTAGGGTTAGGGTGAGGATTAGGGTTAGGGTTGGTGTTAGGGTTAGGGTTAGGGTTACGGTTGGTGTTAGGGTTAGGGTTAGGGTAAGGGTTAGGGTTGGTGTTAGGTATAGGTTTAGGGTTAGGGTTAGGGTTAGGTTTAGGGTTGGTGTTAGGGTTAGGGTTAGGGTTAGGGTTAGTGTTAGGGTTAGGGTTAGGGTTAGGATTAGGATTAGGGTTAGGGTTCGTGTTAGGCATAGGGTTAGGGTTAGGGTTAGGGTTAGGGTTAGGGTTGGTGTTAGGGTTAGGGTTAGGATTTTGGTTAGGGTTGGTGTTAGGGTTATGGTTAGGGTTAGGATTAGGGTTAGAGTTGGTGTTAAGTTTAGGGTTAGGGTTAGGGTTAGGGTTGGTGTTAGGGTTAGGGTTAGGGTTACGGTTTGGTTTGGTGTTAGGGTTAGGGTTAGGGTTAGGGTTAGGATTAGGGTTAGGGTTGGTGTTAGGATTAGGGTTAGGGTTAGGGTTGGTGTTAGGGTTAGGGTTAGGGTTAAGGTTAGGGTTGGTGTTAGGTATAGGTTTAGGGTTAGGGTTAGGGTTAGGGTTAGGGTTGGTGTTAGGGTTAGGGTTAGGGTTAGGGTTAGTGTTAGGGTTAGGGTTAGGGTTAGGATTAGGATTAGGGTTAGGGTTGGTGTTAGGGTTAGGGTTAGGTTTAGGGTTAGGGTTAGGGTTAGGGTTCGTGTTAGGGTTAGGGTTAGGGTTAGGGTTAGGGTTAGGGTTGGTGTTAGGGTTAGGGTTAGGGTTTTGGTTAGGGTTGGTGTTAGGGTTAGGGTTAGGGTTAGGATTAGGGTTAGAGTTGGTGTTAAGGTTAGGGTTAGGGTTAGGGTTAGGGTTGGTGTCAGGGTTAGGGTTAGGGTTAGGGTTGGTGTTAGGGTTAGGGTTAGGGTTAGGGTTAGGGTTAGGGTTAGGGTTTTGGTTAGGGTTGGTGTTAGGGTTAGGGTTAGGGTTAGGATTAGGGTTAGAGTTGGTGTTAAGGTTAGGGTTAGGATTAGGGTTAGTGTTGGTGTTAGGGTTAGGGTTAGGGTTAGGGTTAGGGTTGGTGTTAGGGTTAGGGTTAGGGTTAGGGTTAGGGTTAGGGTTAGGGTTAGGGTTAGTGTTAGGGTTAGGGTTGGTGTTAGGGTTAGGGTTAGGGTTAGGGTTGGTGTAAGGGTTAGGGTTAGGGTTAGAGTTAGGGTTAGGGTTAGGGTTAGGGTTGGTGTTAGGGTTAGGGTTAGGGTTAGGGTTAGCGTTGTTGTTAGGGTTAGGGTTTGGGTTAGGGTTAGGGTTGGTGTTACGTTTAGGGTTAGTGTTAGGGTTAGGGTTAGGGTTGGTGTTAGGGTTAGGGTTAGGGTTAGGGTTAGGGTTCGTGTTAGGCATAGGGTTAGGGTTAGGGTTAGGGTTAGGGTTACGGTTAGGGTTGGTGTTAGGGTTAGGGTTAGGGTTAGGATTAGGTTTAGGGTTGGTGTTAGGGTTAGGGTTAGGGTTAGGGTTGGTGTTAGGGTTAGGGTTAGGGTTAGGGTTAGGGTTGGTGTTAGGTATAGGGTTAGGGTTAGGGTTAGGGTTAGGGTTAGGGTTGGTGTTAGAATTAGGGTTATGGTTAGGGTTAGTGTTAGGGTTAGGGTTAGGGTTAGGATTAGGATTAGGGTTAGGGTTGGTGTTAGGGTTAGGGTTGGTGTTAGGGTTAGGGTTAGGGTTAGGGTTAGGGTTAGGGTTCGTGTTAGGCATAGGGTTAGGGTTAGGGTTAGGGTTGGTGTTAGGGTTAGGGTTAGGGTTTTGGTTAGGGTTGGTGTTAGGGTTAGGGTTAGGGTTAGGATTAGGGTTAGGGTTGGTGTTAAGGTTAGGGTTAGGGTTAGGGTTAGGGTTGGTGTTAGGGTTAGGGTTAGGGTTAGGGTTAGGGTTGGTGTTAGGGTTAGGGTTAGGGTTAGGGTTCGTGTTAGGCATAGGGTTAGGGTTAGGGTTAGGATTAGGGTTAGGGTTGGTGTTAGGGTTAGGGTTAGGGTCAGGGTTGGTGTTAGGGTTAGGGTTAGGGTTAGGGTTAGGTTGGTGTTAGGTATACGGTTAGGGTTAGGGTTAGGGTTAGGTTTAGGGTTGGTGTTAGAGTTAGGGTTAGGGTTAGGGTTAGTGTTAGGGTTAGGGTTAGGGTTAGGGTTAGGTTACCCCGAGCACTACCCCTCGCCCTAGGCCTACGCCTAGCACTACCTCTGGTCCTACCCCTACCCCAGTCCCTACAGCTCCCCCTACCCATAGGCCCACCCCCATCCCTACCCCTAGCCACAGCTCCCACTCCTGGTCCTAGGCCTACTTCGAGGTTTACCCCGACACCCACCACTTGCCCTTTGCCTACACCAGCGCTACGCCTACCGCTCCCACTAGCCCTACCTCGGGCCCTAGACCAACGCCCAGTGCTCACTCTAGTCCGAAGCCTAGCACTTGCCCGTCGTCAACCGGTACACCTTGCCCTACCAATAGCCAGAGCACTAACCCGTGTCCTACGAAATCACCCTGGACCCACCATTAGCCACACCCTAATCCAACCCTACATCCGTTCGGAGTCCTAAAACTACCCGGAGCCATTTCGTGACACCTACCCCTAGTCCTCGGCCAACCCCTACCACTACCACTAGTCCTAGGCTTAACATGAGCCCTAACCCTAACACTGCCCGTGGGCCTCTGCCAAACACTAGCCCTTCAACTAACCCTAACCCGAGCACTACCCCTCGCCCTAGGCCTACGCCTAGCACTACCTCTGTTCCTACCACTACCCTGGCCCTACAGCTCCCCCTACCCATAGGCCCACCCCCAACCCTACCACTAGCCACAGCTCCCACTCCTGGCTCTAGGCCTACTCGAGGTTTACCTCGACACCCACCCCTTGCCCTATGCCTACCCCAGCGCTACGCCTACCGCTCTCACTAGCCCTAGCTCGGGCCCTAGACCAACGCCCATGCCTCCTTCTAGTCCGAGGCCTAGAACTTGCCCGTCGCTGACCAGTAAACCTTGCCCTTGTTAGGGTTAGAATTAGGGTTAGGGTTAGGGTTAGGGTTAGGATTAGGGTTTAGGGTTAGGGTTAGGGTTAGGGTTGGTGTTAGGGTTAGGGTTAGGGTTAGGGTTAGGGTTGGTGTTAGGGTTAGGGTTAGGGTTAGGGTTAGGGTTACGGTTAGGGTTGGTGTTAGGGTTAGGGTTAGGGTTAGGGTTAGGATTAGGGTTAGGGTTGGTGTTAGGGTTAGGGTTAGGGTTAGGGTTGGTGTTAGGGTTAGGGTTAGGGTTAGGGTTAGGGTTGGTGTTAGGTATAGGTTTAGGGTTAGGGTTAGGGTTAGGGTTAGGATTAGGATTAGGGTTAGGGTTGGTGTTAGGGTTAGGGTTAGGTTTAGGGTTAGGGTTAGGGTTAGGGTTCGTGTTAGGCATAGGGTTAGGGTTAGGGTTAGGGTTAGGGTTAGGGTTAGGGTTAGTGTTAGGGTTAGGGTTAGGGTTTTGGTTAGGGTTGGTGTTAGGGTTAGGGTTAGGGTTAGGGTTAGGATTAGGGTTAGGGTTGGTGTTAGGGTTAGGGTTAAGGTTAGGGCTGGTGTTAGGGTTAGGGTTAGGGTTAGGGTTAGGGTTGGTGTTAGGTATAGGGTTAGGATTAGGGTTAGGGTTAGGGTTAGGGTTGGTGTTAGGGTTAGGGTTAGGGTTAGGGTTAGTGTTAGGGTTAGGGTTAGGGTTAGGATTAGGATTAGGGTTAGAATTGGTGTTAGGGTTAGGGTTAGGTTTAGGGTTAGGGTCCGTGTTAGGCATAGGGTTAGGGTTAGGGTTAGGGTTAGGGTTGGTGTTAGGGTTAGGGTTAGGGTTAGGGTTAGGGTTGATATTAGCTTTAGGGTTAGGGTTAGGATTAGGGTTAGGGTTGGTGTTAGGGTTAGGGTTAGGGTTAGGGTTGGTGTTAGGGTTAGGGTTAGGGTTAGGGTTAGGGTTAGGGTTAGGGTTAGGGTTAGGGTTGGTGTTAGGGTTAGGGTTAGGGTTAGGGTTGGTGTTAGGGTTACGGTTAGGGTTAGAGTTAGGGTTAGGGTTACGGTTAGGGTTGGTGTTAGGGTTAGGGTTAGGGTTAGGGTTAGGGTTAGGGTTGGTGTTAGGGTTAGGGTTAGGGTTAGGGTTGGTGTTAGGGTTACGGTTAGGGTTAGAGTTAGGGTTAGGGTTACGGTTAGGGTTGGTGTTAGGGTTAGGGTTAGGGTTAGGGTTAGGATTAGGGTTAGGGTTGGTGTTAGGGTTAGGGCTAGGGTTAGGGTTGGTGTTAGGGTTAGGGTTAGGGTTAGGGTTAGGTTTGGTGTTAGGTATAGGGTTAGGGTTAGGGTTAGGGTTGGTGTTAGGGTTAGGGTTAGGGTTCGTGTTAGGCATAGGGTTAGGGTTAGGGTTAGGGTTAGGGTTAGGGTTGGTGTTAGGGTTAGGGTTAGGGTTTTGGTTAGGGTTGGTGTTAGGATTAGGGTTAGGGTTAGGATTAGGGTTAGAGTTGGTGTTAAGGTTAGGGTTAGGGTTAGGGTTAGGGTTGGTGTCAGGGTTAGGGTTAGGGTTAGGGTTGGTGTTAGGGTTAGGGTTAGGGTTAGGGTTAGGGTTAGGGTTAGGGTTAGGGTTAGGGTTTTGGTTAGGGTTGGTGTTAGGGTTAGGGTTAGGGTTAGGATTAGGGTTAGAGTTGGTGTTAAGGTTAGGGTTAGGATTAGGGTTAGTGTTGGTGTTAGGGTTAGGGTTAGGGTTAGGGTTAGGGTTGGTGTTAGGGTTAGGGTTAGGGTTAGGGTTAGGGTTAGGGTTAGGGTTAGGGTTGGTGTTAGGGTTAGGGTTAGGGTTAGGGTTGGTGTTAGGGTTAGGGTTAGGGTTAGAGTTAGGGTTAGGGTTAGGGTTAGGGTTGGTGTTAGGGTTAGGGTTAGGGTTAGGGTTAGGGTTGTTGTTAGGGTTAGGGTTTGGGTTAGGGTTAGGGTTGGTGTTAGGGTTAGGGTTAGGGTTAGGGTTAGGGTTAGGGTTCGTGTTAGGCATAGGGTTAGGGTTAGGGTTAGGGTTACGGTTAGGGTTGGTGTTAGGGTTAGGGTTAGGGTTAGGGTTAGGATTAGGGTTAGGGTTGGTGTTAGGGTTAGGGTTAGGGTTAGGGTTGGTGTTAGGGTTAGGGTTAGGGTTAGGGTTAGGGTTGGTGTTAGGTATAGGGTTAGGGTTAGGGTTAGGGTTAGGGTTAGGGTTGGTGTTAGAATTAGGGTTATGGTTAGGGTTAGTGTTAGGGTTAGGGTTAGGGTTAGGATTAGGATTAGGGGTTAGGGTTGGTGTTAGGGTTAGGGTTGGTGTTAGGGTTAGGGTTAGGGTTAGGGTTAGGGTTCGTGTTAGGCATAGGGTTGGGGTTAGGGTTAGGGTTAGGGTTGGTGTTAGGGTTAGGGTTAGGGTTTTGGTTAGAGTTGGTGTTAGGGTTAGGGTTAGGGTTAGGATTAGGGTTAGAGTTGGTGTTAAGGTTAGGGTTAGGGTTAGGGTTAGGGTTGGTGTTAGGGTTAGGGTTAGGGTTAGGGTTAGGGTTGGTGTTAGGGTTAGGGTTAGGGTTAGGGTTCGTGTTAGGCATAGGGTTAGGGTTAGGGTTAGGATTAGGGTTAGGGTTGGTGTTAGGGTTATGGTTAGGGTCAGGGTTGGTGTTAGGGTTAGGGTTAGGGTTAGGGTTAGGTTGGTGTTAGGTATACGGTTAGGGTTAGGGTTAGGGTTAGGTTTAGGGTTGGTGTTAGAGTTAGGGTTAGGGTTAGGCTTAGTGTTAGGGTTAGGGTTAGGGTTAGGGTTAGGTTACCCCGAGCACTACCCCTCGCCCTAGGCCTACGCCTAGCACTACCTCTGGTCCTACCCCTACCCCAGTCCCTACAGCTCCCCCTACCCATAAGCCCACCCCCATCCCTACCCCTAGCCACAGCTCCCACTCCTGGTCCTAGGCCTACTTCGAGGTTTACCCCGACACCCACCCCTTGCCCTTTGCCTACACCAGCGCTACGCCTACCGCTCCCACTAGCCCTACCTCGGGCCCTAGACCAACGCCCAGTGCTCACTCTAGTCCGAAGCCTAGCACTTGCCCGTCGTCAACCGGTACACCTTGCCCTACCAATAGCCAGAGCACTAACCCGTGTCCTACGAAATCACCCTGGACCCACCATTAGCCACACCCTAATCCAGCCCTACATCCGTTCGGAGTCCTAAAACTACCCGGAGCCATTTCGTGACACCTACCCCTAGTCCTCGGCCAACCCCTACCACTACCACTAGTCCTAGGCTTAACATGAGCCCTAACCCTAACACTGCCCGTGGGCCTCTGCCAAACACTAGCCCTTCAACTAACCCTAACCCGAGCACTACCCCTCGCCCTAGGCCTACGCCTAGCACTACCTCTGTTCCTACCACTACCCTGGCCCTACAGCTCCCCCTACCCATAGGCCCACCCCCAACCCTACCACTAGCCACAGCTCCCACTCCTGGCTCTAGGCCTACTCGAGGTTTACCTCGACACCCACCCCTTGCCCTATGCCTACCCCAGCGCTACGCCTACCGCTCTCACTAGCCCTAGCTCGGGCCCTAGACCAACGCCCATGCCTCCTTCTAGTCCGAGGCCTAGAACTTGCCCGTCGCTGACCAGTAAACCTTGCCCTTGTTAGGGTTAGAATTAGGGTTAGGGTTAGGGTTAGGGTTAGGATTAGGGTTTAGGGTTAGGGTTAGGGTTAGGGTTGGTGTTAGGGTTAGGGTTAGGGTTAGGGTTAGGGTTGGTGTTAGGGTTAGGGTTAGGGTTAGGGTTAGGGTTACGGTTAGGGTTGGTGTTAGGGTTAGGGTTAGGGTTAGGGTTAGGATTAGGGTTAGGGTTGGTGTTAGGGTTAGGGTTAGGGTTAGGGTTGGTGTTAGGGTTAGGGTTAGGGTTAGGGTTAGGGTTGGTGTTAGGTATAGGTTTAGGGTTAGGGTTAGGGTTAGGGTTAGGATTAGGATTAGGGTTAGGGTTGGTGTTAGGGTTAGGGTTAGGTTTAGGGTTAGGGTTAGGGTTAGGGTTCGTGTTAGGCATAGGGTTAGGGTTAGGGTTAGGGTTAGGGTTAGGGTTAGTGTTAGGGTTAGGGTTAGGGTTTTGGTTAGGGTTGGTGTTAGGGTTAGGGTTAGGGTTAGGGTTAGGATTAGGGTTAGGGTTGGTGTTAGGGTTAGGGTTAGGGTTACGGTTAGGGTTGGTGTTAGGGTTAGGGTTAGGGTTAGGGTTAGGATTAGGGTTAGGGTTGGTGTTAGGGTTAGGGTTAAGGTTAGGGTTGGTGTTAGGGTTAGGGTTAGGGTTAGGGTTAGGGTTGGTGTTAGGTATAGGGTTAGGTTTAGGGTTAGGGTTAGGGTTAGGGTTGGTGTTAGGGTTAGGGTTAGGGTTAGGGTTAGTGTTAGGGTTAGGGTTAGGGTTAGGATTAGGATTAGGGTTAGAATTGGTGTTAGGGTTAGGGTTAGGTTTAGGGTTAGGGTCCGTGTTAGGCATAGGGTTAGGGTTAGGGTTAGGGTTAGGGTTAGGGTTGGTGTTAGGGTTAGGGTTAGGGTTAGGGTTAGGGTTGATATTAGCTTTAGGGTTAGGGTTAGGATTAGGGTTAGGGTTGGTGTTAGGGTTAGTGTTAGGGTTAGGGTTGGTGTTAGGGTTAGGGTTAGGGTTAGGGTTAGGGTTAGGGTTAGGGTTAGGGTTGGTGTTAGGGTTAGGGTTAGGGTTAGGGTTGGTGTTAGGGTTACGGTTAGGGTTAGAGTTAGGGTTAGGGTTACGGTTAGGGTTGGTGTTAGGGTTAGGGTTAGGGTTAGGGTTAGGGTTGGTGTTAGGGTTAGGGTTTGGGTTAGGGTTAGGGTTGGTGTTACGTTTAGGGTTAGGGTTAGGGTTAGGGTTAGGGTTGGTGTTAGGGTTAGGGTTAGGGTTAGGGTTAGGGTTCGTGTTAGGCATAGGGTTAGGGTTAGGGTTAGGGTTAGGGTTACGGTTAGGGTTGGTGTTAGGGTTAGGGTTAGGGTTAGGGTTAGGATTAGGGTTAGGGTTGGTGTTAGGGTTAGGGCTAGGGTTAGGGTTGGTGTTAGGGTTAGGGTTAGGGTTAGGGTTAGGTTTGGTGTTAGGTATAGGGTTAGGGTTAGGGTTAGGGTTGGTGTTAGGGTTAGGGTTAGGGTTAGTGTTAGGGTTAGGGTTAGGGTTAGGATTAGGATTAGGGTTAGGGTTGGCGTTAGGGTTAGGGTTGGTGTTAGGGTTAGGGTTAGGGTTAGGGTTAGGGTTCGTGTTAGGCATAGGGTTAGGGTTAGGGTTAGGGTTAGGGTTAGGGTTAGGGTTGGTGTTAGGGTTAGGGTTAGGGTTAGGGTTGGTGTTAGGGTTAGGGTTAGGGTTAGGGTTAGGGTTAGGGTTAGGGTTAGGGTTAGGGTTGGTGTTAGGGTTAGGGTTAGGGTTAGGGTTGGTGTTAGGGTTACGGTTAGGGTTAGAGTTAGGGTTAGGGTTACGGTTAGGGTTAGGGTTAGGGTTAGGGTTAGGGTTAGGGTTGGTGTTAGGGTTAGGGTTAGGGTTAGGGTTGGTGTTAGGGTTACGGTTAGGGTTAGAGTTAGGGTTAGGGTTACGGTTAGGGTTGGTGTTAGGGTTAGGGTTAGGGTTAGGGTTAGGGTTGGTGTTAGGGTTAGGGTATGGGTTAGGGTTAGGGTTGGTGTTACGTTTAGGGTTAGGGTTAGGGTTAGTGTTAGGGTTGGTGTTAGGGTTAGGGTTAGGGTTAGGGTTAGGGTTCGTGTTAGGCATAGGGTTAGGGTTAGGGTTAGGGTTAGGGTTACGGTTAGGGTTGGTGTTAGGGTTAGGGTTAGGGTTAGGGTTAGGATTAGGGTTAGGGTTGGTGTTAGGGTTAGGGCTAGGGTTAGGGTTGGTGTTAGGGTTAGGGTTAGGGTTAGGGTTAGGTTTGGTGTTAGGTATAGGGTTAGGGTTAGGGTTAGGGTTGGTGTTAGGGTTAGGGTTAGGGTTAGTGTTAGGGTTAGGGTTAGGGTTAGGATTAGGGTTAGGGTTGGCGTTAGGGTTAGGGTTGGTGTTAGGGTTAGGGTTAAGGTTAGGGTTAGGGTTCGTGTTAGGCATAGGGTTAGGGTTAGGGTTAGGGTTAGGGTTAGGGTTGGTGTTAGGGTTAGGGTTAGGGTTAGGATTAGGGTTAGAGTTGGTGTTAAGGTTAGGGTTAGGGTTAGGGTTAGGGTTGGTGTCAGGGTTAGAGTTAGGGTTAGGGTTGGTGTTAGGGTTAGGGTTAGGGTTAGGGTTAGGGTTAGGGTTAGGGTTAGGGTTAGGGTTTTGGTTAGGGTTGGTGTTAGGGTTAGGGTTAGGGTTAGGATTAGGGTTAGAGTTGGTGTTAAGGTTAGGGTTAGGATTAGGGTTAGTGTTGGTGTTAGGGTTAGGGTTAGGGTTAGGGTTAGGGTTGGTGTTAGGGTTAGGGTTAGGGTTAGGGTTAGGGTTAGGGTTAGGGTTAGGGTTGGTGTTAGGGTTAGGGTTAGGGTTAGGGTTGGTGTTAGGGTTAGGGTTAGGGTTAGAGTTAGGGTTAGGGTTAGGGTTAGGGTTGGTGTTAGGGTTAGGGTTAGGGTTAGGGTTAGGGTTGTTGTTAGGGTTAGGGTTTGGGTTAGGGTTAGGGTTGGTGTTAGGGTTAGGGTAAGGGTTAGGGTTAGGGTTAGGGTTCGTGTTAGGCATAGGGTTAGGGTTAGGGTTAGGGTTAGGGTTACGGTTAGGGTTGGTGTTAGGGTTAGGGTTAGGGTTAGTGTTAGGATTAGGGTTAGGGTTGGTGTTAGGGTTAGGGTTAGGGTTAGGGTTGGTGTTAGGGTTAGGGTTAGGGTTAGGGTTAGGGTTGGTGTTAGGTATAGGGTTAGGGTTAGGGTTAGGGTTAGGGTTAGGGTTGGTGTTAGAATTAGGGTTATGGTTAGGGTTAGTGTTAGGGTTAGGGTTAGGGTTAGGATTAGGATTAGGGGTTAGGGTTGGTGTTAGGGTTAGGGTTGGTGTTAGGGTTAGGGTTAGGGTTAGGGTTAGGGTTCGTGTTAGGCATAGGGTTGGGGTTAGGGTTAGGGTTAGGGTTGGTGTTAGGGTTAGGGTTAGGGTTTTGGTTAGAGTTGGTGTTAGGGTTAGGGTTAGGGTTAGGATTAGGGTTAGAGTTGGTGTTAAGGTTAGGGTTAGGGTTAGGGTTAGGGTTGGTGTTAGGGTTAGGGTTAGGGTTAGGGTTAGGGTTGGTGTTAGGGTTAGGGTTAGGGTTAGGGTTCGTGTTAGGCATAGGGTTAGGGTTAGGGTTAGGATTAGGGTTAGGGTTGGTGTTAGGGTTAGGGTTAGGGTCAGGGTTGGTGTTAGGGTTAGGGTTAGGGTTAGGGTTAGGTTGGTGTTAGGTATACGGTTAGGGTTAGGGTTAGGGTTAGGTTTAGGGTTGGTGTTAGAGTTAGGGTTAGGGTTAGGCTTAGTGTTAGGGTTACGGTTAGGGTTAGGGTTAGGTTACCCCGAGCACTACCCCTCGCCCTAGGCCTACGCCTAGCACTACCTCTGGTCCTACCCCTACCCCAGTCCCTACAGCTCCCCCTACCCATAAGCCCACCCCCATCCCTACCCCTAGCCACAGCTCCCACTCCTGGTCCTAGGCCTACTTCGAGGTTTACCCCGACACCCACCCCTTGCCCTTTGCCTACACCAGCGCTACGCCTACCGCTCCCACTAGCCCTACCTCGGGCCCTAGACCAACGCCCAGTGCTCACTCTAGTCCGAAGCCTAGCACTTGCCCGTCGTCAACCGGTACACCTTGCCCTACCAATAGCCAGAGCACTAACCCGTGTCCTACGAAATCACCCTGGACCCACCATTAGCCACACCCTAATCCAGCCCTACATCCGTTCGGAGTCCTAAAACTACCCGGAGCCATTTCGTGACACCTACCCCTAGTCCTCGGCCAACCCCTACCACTACCACTAGTCCTAGGCTTAACATGAGCCCTAACCCTAACACTGCCCGTGGGCCTCTGCCAAACACTAGCCCTTCAACTAACCCTAACCCGAGCACTACCCCTCGCCCTAGGCCTACGCCTAGCACTACCTCTGTTCCTAACACTACCCTGGCCCTACAGCTCCCCCTACCCATAGGCCCACCCCCAACCCTACCACTAGCCACAGCTCCCACTCCTGGCTCTAGGCCTACTCGAGGTTTACCTCGACACCCACCCCTTGCCCTATGCCTACCCCAGCGCTACGCCTACCGCTCTCACTAGCCCTAGCTCGGGCCCTAGACCAACGCCCATGCCTCCTTCTAGTCCGAGGCCTAGAACTTGCCCGTCGCTGACCAGTAAACCTTGCCCTTGTTAGGGTTAGAATTAGGGTTAGGGTTAGGGTTAGGGTTAGGATTAGGGTTTAGGGTTAGGGTTAGGGTTAGGGTTGGTGTTAGGGTTAGGGTTAGGGTTAGGGTTAGGGTTGGTGTTAGGGTTAGGGTTAGGGTTAGGGTTAGGGTTACGGTTAGGGTTGGTGTTAGGGTTAGGGTTAGGGTTAGGGTTAGGATTAGGGTTAGGGTTGGTGTTAGGGTTAGGGTTAGGGTTAGGGTTGGTGTTAGGGTTAGGGTTAGGGTTAGGGTTAGGGTTGGTGTTAGGTATAGGTTTAGGGTTAGGGTTAGGGTTAGGGTTAGGATTAGGATTAGGGTTAGGGTTGGTGTTAGGGTTAGGGTTAGGTTTAGGGTTAGGGTTAGGGTTAGGGTTCGTGTTAGGCATAGGGTTAGGGTTAGGGTTAGGGTTAGGGTTAGGGTTAGTGTTAGGGTTAGGGTTAGGGTTTTGGTTAGGGTTGGTGTTAGGGTTAGGGTTAGGGTTAGGGTTAGGATTAGGGTTAGGGTTGGTGTTAGGGTTAGGGTTAGGGTTACGGTTAGGGTTGGTGTTAGGGTTAGGGTTAGGGTTAGGGTTAGGATTAGGGTTAGGGTTGGTGTTAGGGTTAGGGTTAAGGTTAGGGTTGGTGTTAGGGTTAGGGTTAGGGTTAGGGTTAGGGTTGGTGTTAGGTATAGGGTTAGGTTTAGGGTTAGGGTTAGGGTTAGGGTTGGTGTTAGGGTTAGGGTTAGGGTTAGGGTTAGTGTTAGGGTTAGGGTTAGGGTTAGGATTAGGATTAGGGTTAGAATTGGTGTTAGGGTTAGGGTTAGGTTTAGGGTTAGGGTCCGTGTTAGGCATAGGGTTAGGGTTAGGGTTAGGGTTAGGGTTAGGGTTGGTGTTAGGGTTAGGGTTAGGGTTAGGGTTAGGGTTGATATTAGCTTTAGGGTTAGGGTTAGGATTAGGGTTAGGGTTGGTGTTAGGGTTAGTGTTAGGGTTAGGGTTGGTGTTAGGGTTAGGGTTAGGGTTAGGGTTAGGGTTAGGGTTAGGGTTGGTGTTAGGGTTAGGGTTAGGGTTAGGGTTGGTGTTAGGGTTACGGTTAGGGTTAGAGTTAGGGTTAGGGTTACGGTTAGGGTTGGTGTTAGGGTTAGGGTTAGGGTTAGGGTTAGGGTTGGTGTTAGGGTTAGGGTTTGGGTTAGGGTTAGGGTTGGTGTTACGTTTAGGGTTAGGGTTAGGGTTAGGGTTAGGGTTGGTGTTAGGGTTAGGGTTAGGGTTAGGGTTAGGGTTCGTGTTAGGCATAGGGTTAGGGTTAGGGTTAGGGTTAGGGTTACGGTTAGGGTTGGTGTTAGGGTTAGGGTTAGGGTTAGGGTTAGGATTAGGGTTAGGGTTGGTGTTAGGGTTAGGGCTAGGGTTAGGGTTGGTGTTAGGGTTAGGGTTAGGGTTAGGGTTAGGTTTGGTGTTAGGTATAGGGTTAGGGTTAGGGTTAGGGTTGGTGTTAGGGTTAGGGTTAGGGTTAGTGTTAGGGTTAGGGTTAGGGTTAGGATTAGGATTAGGGTTAGGGTTGGCGTTAGGGTTAGGGTTGGTGTTAGGGTTAGGGTTAGGGTTAGGGTTAGGGTTCGTGTTAGGCATAGGGTTAGGGTTAGGGTTAGGGTTAGGGTTAGGGTTAGGGTTGGTGTTAGGGTTAGGGTTAGGGTTTTGGTTAGGGTTTGTGTTAGGGTTAGGGTTAGGGTTAGGATTAGGGTTAGAGTTGGTGTTAAGGTTAGGGTTAGGGTTAGGGTTAGGGTTGGTGTTAGGGTTAGGGTTAGGGTTAGGGTTAGGGTTAGGGTTGGTGTTAGGGTTAGGGTTAGGGTTAGGGTTCGTGTTAGGCATAGGGTTAGGGTTAGGGTTAGGGTTAGGGTTGGTGTTAGGGTTAGGGTTAGGGTTTTGGTTAGGGTTGGTGTTAGGGTTAGGGTTAGGGTTAGGATTAGGGTTAGAGTTGGTGTTAAGGTTAGGGTTAGGGTTAGGGTTAGGGTTGGTGTTAGGGTTAGGGTTAGGGTTACGGTTAGGGTTGGTGTTAGGGTTAGGGTTAGGGTTAGGGTTAGGATTAGGGTTAGGGTTGGTGTTAGGGTTAGGGTTAGGGTTAGGGTTGGTGTTAGGGTTAGGGTTAGGGTTAGGGTTGGTGTTAGGTATAGGGTTAGGGTTAGGGTTAGGGTTAGGGTTAGGGTTAGGGTTGGTGTTAGAGTTAGGGTTAGGGTTAGGGTTAGTGTTAGGCTTAGGGTTAGGGTTAGGGTTAGGTTACCCCGAGCACTACCCCTCGTTCTAGGCCTACGCCTAGCACTACCTCTGGTCCTACCACTACCCCAGTCCCTATAGCTCCCCCTACCCATAGGCCCACCCCCATCCCTACCCCTAGCCACAGCTCCCACTCCTGGTCCTAGGCCTACTTCGAGGTTTACCCCGACACCCCCCCCTTGCCCTTTGCCTACCCCAGCGCTACGCCTACCGCTCCCACTAGCCCTACCTCGGGCCCTAGACCAACGACCAGTGCTCACTCTAGTCCGAAGCCTAGCACTTGCCCGTCGCCAACCGGTACACCTTGCCCTACCAATAGCCAGAGCACTAACCCGTGTCCTACGAAATTACCTTGGACCCACCATTAGCCACACCCTAATCCAGCCCTACATCCGTTCAGAGTCCTAAAACTACCCGGAGCCATTTCGTGACACCTACCCCTAGTCCTCGGCCAACCCCTACCACTACCACTAGTCCTAGGCTTAACATGAGCCCTAACCCTAACACTGCCCGTGGGCCTCTGCCAAACACTAGTCCTTCAACTAACCCTACCCCGAGCACTACCCCTCGCCCTAGGCCTACGCCTAGCACTACCTCTGTTCCTACCACTACCCTGGCCCTACAGCTCCCCCTACCCATAGGCCCACCCCCAACCCTACCACTAGCCACAGCTCCCACTCCTGGCTCTAGGCCTACTCGAGGTTTACCTCGACACCCACCCCTTGCCCTATGCCTACCCCAGCGCTACGCCTACCGCTCTCACTAGCCCTAGCTCGGGCCCTAGACCAACGCCCATGCCTCCTTCTAGTCCGAGGCCTAGAACTTGCCCGTCGCTGACCAGTAAACCTTGCCCTTGTTAGGGTTAGGGTTAGGGTTAGGGTTAGGGTTAGGGTTAGGATTAGGGTTTAGGGTTAGGGTTAGGGTTAGGGTTGGTGTTAGGGTTAGGGTTAGGGTTAGGGTTAGGGTTAGGGTTGGTGTTAGGGTTAGGGTTAGGGTTAGGGTTAGGGTTAGGGTTACGGTTAAGGTTGGTGTTAGGGTTAGGGTTAGGGTTAGGGTTAGGATTAGGGTTAGGGTTGGTGTTAGGGTTAGGGTTAGGGTTAGGGTTGGTGTTAGGGTTAGGGTTAGGGTTAGGGTTGGTGTTAGGTATAGGTTTAGGGTTAGGGTTAGGGTTAGGGTTAGGGTTGGTGTTAGGGTTAGGGTTAATGTTAGGGTTAGTGTTAGGGTTAGGGTTAGGGTTAGGATTAGGATTAGGGTTAGGGTTGGTGTTAGGGTTAGGGTTAGGTTTAGGGTTAGGGTTAGGGTTAGGGTTCGTGTTAGGCATAGGGTTAGGGTTAGGGTTATGGTTAGGGTTAGGGTTGGTGTTAGGGTTAGGGTTAGGGTTAGGGTTAGGGTTAGGGTTGATGTTAGCTTTAGGGTTAGAATTAGGATTAGGGTTAGGGTTGGTGTTAGGGTTAGGGTTAGGGTTAGGGTTAGGGTTGGTGTTAGGGTTAGGGTTAGGGTTAGGGTTAGAATTAGGGTTAGGGTTGGTGTTAGGGTTAGGGTTAGGGTTAGGGATAGGGTTGGTGTTAGGGTTAGGGTTAGGATTAGATTTAGGGTTAGGGTTAGGGTTAGGGTTGGTGTTAGGGTTAGGGTTAGGGTTAGGGTTAGGGTTGGTGTTAGGGTTAGTGTTTGGGTTAGGGTTAGGGTTGGTGTTACGTTTAGTGTTAGGGTTAGGTTTAGGGTTAGGGTTGGTGTTAGGCATAGGGTTTGGGTTAGGGTTAGGGTTAGGGTTACGGTTAGGGTTGGTGTTAGGGTTAGGGTTAGGGTTAGGATTAGGGTTAGGGTTGGTGTTAGGGTTAGGGTTAGGGTTAGGATTGGTGTTAGGGTTAGGGTTAGGGTTAGGGTTAGGGTTGGTGTTAGGTATAGGGTTAGGGTTAGGGTTAGGGTTAGGGTTAGGTTTGGTGTTAGGGTTAGGGTTAGGGTTAGGGTTAGTGTTAGGGTTAGGGTTAGGGTTAAGATTAGGATTAGGGTTAGGGTTGGTGTTAGGGTTAGGGTTAGGTTTAGGGTTAGGGTTAGGGTTAGGGTTCGTGTTAGGCATAGGGTTAGGGTTAGGGTTAGGGTTAGGGTTGGTGTTAGGGTTAGGGTTAGGGTTAGGGTTAGGGTTGGTGTTAGGGTTAGGGTTAGGGTTAGGGTTAGGGTTAGGGTTAGGGTTGGTGTTAGGGTTAGGGTTAGGGTTAGGGTTGGTGTTAGGTATAGGGTTAGGGTTAGGGTTAGGGTTAGGGTTAGGGTTGGTGTTAGAGTTAGGGTTAGGGTTAGGGTTAGTGTTAGGTTTAGGGTTAGGGTTAGGGTTAGGTTACCCCGAGCACTACCCCTCGCCCTAGGCCTACGCCTAGCACTACCTCTGGTCCTACCCCTACCCCAGTCCCTACAGCTCCCCCTACCCATAGGCCCACCCCCATCCCTACCCCTAGCCACAGCTCCCACTCCTGGTCCTAGGCCTACTTCGAGGTTTACCCCGATACCCACCCCTTGCCCTTTGCCTACCCCAGCGCTACGCCTACCGCTCCCACTAGCCCTACCTCGGGCCCTAGACCAACGCCCAGTGCTCACTCTATTCCGAAGCCTAGCACTTGCCTGTCGCCAACCGGTACACCTTGCCCTACCAATAGCCAGAGCACTAACCCGTGTCCTACGAAATCACCCTGGACCCACCATTAGCCACACCCTAATCCAGCCCTACATCCGTTCGGAGTCC
>NW_027668991.1:227500-230325 GCF_964194185.1 Rhinolophus hipposideros
TAGTGTTAGGGTTAGTGTTGGTGTTAGGGTTAGGGTTAGGGTTAGGGTTAGGGTTAGGGTTAGGGTTGGTGTTAGGGTTAGGGTTTGGGTTAGGGTTAGGGTTGGTGTTAGGTTTAGGGTTAGGGTTAGGGTTAGGGTTAGGGTTAGGGTTCGTGTTAGGCATAGGGTTAGGGTTAGGGTTAGGGTTAGGGTTGGTGTTCGGGTTAGGGTTAGGGTTTTGGTTAGGATTGGTGTTAGGGTTAGGGTTAGGGTTAGGATTAGGGTTAGAGTTGGTGTTAAAGTTAGGGTTAGTGTTAGGGTTAGGGTTGGTGTTAGGGTTAGGGTTAGGGTTAGGGTTAGGGTTAGGGTTAGGGTTGGTGTTAGGGTTAGGGTTAGGGTTAGGGTTGGTGTTAGGTATAGGGTTAGGGGTAGGGTTAGGGTTAGGGTTGGTGTTAGGGTTAGGGTTAGGGTTAGTGTTAGGGTTAGGGTCAGGGTTAGGGTTAGGTTACCTCGAGCACTACCCCTCGCCCTAGGCTTACGCCTAGCACTACCTCTGGTCCTACCCCTACCCCAGTCCCTACAGCTCCCCCTACCCATAGGCCCACCCCCATCCCTACCCCTAGCCACAGCTCCCACTCCTGGTCCTAGGCCTACTTCGAGGTTTACCCCGACACCCACCCCTTGCCCTTTGCCTACCCCAGCGCTACGCCTACCGCTCCCACTAGCCCTACCTCGGGCCCTAGACCAACGCCCAGTGCTCACTCTAGTCTGAAGCCTAGCACTTGCCCGTCGCCAACCGGTACACCTTGCCCTACCAATAGCCAGAGCACTAACCCGTGTCCTACGAAATCACCCTGGACCCACCATTAGCCACACCCTAATCCAGCCCTACATTTGTTCGGAGTCCTAGGACTACCCGGAGCCATTTCGTGACACCTACCCGTAGTCCTCGGCCAACCCCTACCACTACCACTAGTCCTAGGCTTAACATGAGCCCTAACCCTAACACTGCCCGTGGGCCTCTGCCAACCACTAGCCCTTCAACTAACCCTACCCCGAGCACTACCCCTCGCCCTAGGCCTACGCCTAGCACTACCTCTGTTCCTACCACTACCCTGGCCCTACAGCTCCCCCTACCCATAGGCCCACCCCCAACCCTACCACTAGCCACAGCTCCCACTCCTGGCTCTAGGCCTACTCGAGGTTTACCTCGACACCCACCCCTTGCCCTATGCCTACCCCAGCGCTACGCCTACCGCTCTCAGTAGCCCTAGCTCGGGCCCTAGACCAACGCCCATGCCTCCTTCTAGTCCGAGGCCTAGAACTTGCCCGTCGCTGACCAGTAATCCTTGCCCTTGTTAGGGTTAGGGTTAGGGTTAGGGTTAGGATTAGGGTTTAGGGTTAGCGTTAGGGTTAGGGTTGGTGTTAGGGTTAGGGTTAGGGTTAGGGTTGGTGTTAGTTTTAGGGTTAGGGTTAAGGTTAGGGTTACGGTTAGGGTTGGTGTTAGGGTTAGTTTTAGGGTTAGGGTTAGGATTAGGGTTAGGGTTGGTGTTAGGGTTAGGGTTAGGGTTAGGGTTGGTGTTAGGTTTAGGGTTAGGGTTAGGGTTAGGGTTGGTGTTATGTATAGGTTTAGGGTTAGGGTTAGGGTTAGGGTTAGGGTTGGTGTTAGGGTTAGGGTTAATGTTAGGGTTAGTGTTAGGGTTAGGGTTAGGGTTAGGATTAGGATTAGGGTTAGGGTTGGTGTTAGGGTTAGGGTTAGGTTTAGGGTTAGGGTTAGGGTTAGGGTTTGTGTTAGGCATAGGGTTAGGGTTAGGGTTAGGGTTAGGGTTAGGGTTGGTGTTAGGGTTAGGGTTAGGGTTAGGGTTGATGTTAGCTTTAGGGTTAGAATTAGGATTAGGGTTAGGGTTGGTGTTAGGGTTAGGGTTAGGGTTAGGGTTAGGGTTGGTGTTAGGGTTAGGGTTAGGGTTAGGGTTAGGGTTAGGGTTAGGGTTGGTTTTAGGGTTAGGGTTAGGGTTAGGGTTAGGGTTGGTGTTAGGGTTAGGGTTAGGATTAGAGTTAGGGTTAGGGTTAGGGTTAGGGTTGGTGTTAGGGTTAGGGTTAGGGTTAGGGTTAGGTTTGGTGTTAGGGTTAGGGTTTGGGTTAGGGTTAGGGTTGGTGTTACGTTTAGGGTTAGGGTTAGGTTTAGGGTTAGGGTTGGTGTTAGGGTTAGGGTTAGGGTTAGGGTTCGTGTTAGGCATAGGGTTAGGGATAGGGTTAGGGTTAGGGTTACGGTTAGGGTTGGTGTTAGGGTTAGGGTTAGGGTTAGGATTAGGGTTAGGGTTGGTGTTAGGGTTAGGGTTAGGGTTAGGGTTGGTGTTAGGGTTAGGGTTAGGGTTAGGGTTAGGGTTGGTGTTAGGTATAGGGTTAGGGTTAGGGTTAGGGTTAGGGTTAGGTTTGGTGTTAGGGTTAGGGTTAGGGTTAGGGTTAGTGTTAGGGTTAGGGTTAGGGTTAAGATTAGGATTAGGGTTAGGGTTGGTGTTAGGGTTAGGGTTAGGTTTAGGGTTAGGGTTAGGGTTAGGGTTCGTGTTAGGCATAGGGTTAGGGTTAGGGTTAGGGTTAGGGTTAGGGTTGGTGTTAGGGTTAGGGTTAGGTTAGGGTTAGGGTTAGGGTAGGGTTAGGGTTAGGGGTTAGGGTTAGGATTAGGTTTGAGGTTGATGTTAGGGTTAGGGTTAGGTTTAGAATTAGGGTTAGGTTTGAGGTTGGTGTTAGGGTTAGGGTTAGGGTTGGTGTTAGGTTTAGGGTTAGGGTTAGGGTTAGGGTTAGGGGTTAGGTTAGGGTTAGTGTTAGGGTTAGGGTTAGGGTGGGTG
>NW_027668990.1:17500-20000 GCF_964194185.1 Rhinolophus hipposideros
GGTTAGGTTTAGTGTTAGGGTTAGGGTTAGGGTTGGTGTTAGGTTTAGGTTTAGGGTTAGGGTTACGGTTAGGGTTTGTGTTAGGTTTAGGGTTAGGGTTAGGGTTAGTGTTAAAGTTAAGGGTTAGGGTTAGGGTTAGGGTTAGGGTTAGGGTTAGTGTTAGTGTTATGGTTAGGTTTAGGGTTAGGTTTAGGGTTAGGTTACCCCGAGCACTACCTCTCGCCCTAGGCCTACGCCTAGCACTACCTCTGGTCCTACTCCTACCCCCTGGCCCTACAGCTCCCCCTAACCATAGGCCCACCCCCATCGCTACCCCTAACCACAGCTCCCACTCCTGGTTTTAGGCCTACTCCGAGGTTTACACCGAAACCCCCCCCTTGCCGTTTGCCTACCCCAGCGCTACGCTTACCGCTCCCACTAGCCCTACCTCGGGCCCTAGACCAACGCCCAGTGCTCACTCTAGTCCGAGGCCTAGCACTTGCCCGTCGCCGCCCAGTACACCTTGCCCTACCGTTAGTCAGAGCACTAACCCTTGTCCTACGAAATCACCCTGTACCCACCCTTAGCCACACCCTAATCCAGCCCTACATCCGTTCCGAGTCCTAGGACTACCCGGAGCTTTTCCGTGACACCTACCCCTAGCCCTCGGCCATCCCCTACCACTACCACTAGTCCTAGGCCTAACATGAGCCCTAACCCTAACACTGCCCATGGGCCTCTGCCAACCACTAGCCCTTCACCTAACCCTACCCCGAGCACTACGCCTCCCCTAGGCTTACGCCTAACACTACCTCTGGTCCTACTCCTACCCCTGGTCCTGCAGCTACCCCTACCCATAGGCCCAACTCCATCCCTACCCCTAGCCACAGCTCGCACTCCTGGCTTTAGGCCTACTCCGAGGTTTACCTCGACACCCACCCCTTGCCCTATGCCTTCCCCAGCGCTACGCCTACTACTCCCACTAGCCCTAGCTCGGGCTCTAGACCAACGCGCATGGCTCCTTCTAGTTCGAGGCCTACAACTTGCCCGTCGCTTACCAGTACACCTTGCCCTTATTTGGGTTAGGGTTAGGGTTAGGGTTAGGGTTGGTGTTAGGTTTAGGGTTAGGGTTAGGGTTAAGTTAGGGGTAGGGGTTAGGTTAGGGTTAGTGTTAGGGTTAGGTTTAGGGTTGGTGTTAGGGTTAGGGTTAGCGTTAAGGTTAGGGTTATGGTTAGGGTTAGGGTTAGAATTAGGGTTAGGGTTAGGGTTAGGGTTAGGGTTAGGTTAGGGTTAGGGTTAGGGTTAGGGTTAGGGGTTAGGGTTAGGGTTAGGGTTAGGGTTGGTGTTAAGGTTAGGGTTAGGGTTAGGGTTAGGGTTGGTGTTAGGTTTAAGGTTAGGGTTAGTGTTAGGGTTAGGGTTAGGGGTTAGTTTAGGGTTAGTGTTAGGGTTACGGTTAGGGTTGGTGTTAGGTTTAGGTTTAGGGTTAGGGTTACGGTTAGGGTTGGTGTTAGGTTTAGGGTTAGGGTTAGGGTTAGTGTTAAAGTTAAGGGTTAGGGTTAGGGTTAGGGTTAGGGTTAGGGTTAGGGTTAGGGTTATGGTTAGGTTTAAGGTTAGGTTTAGGGTTAGGTTACCCCGAGCACTACCTCTCGCCCTAGGCCTATGCCTAGCACTACCTCTGCTCCTACTCCTACCCCTGGCCCTACAGCTCCCCCTAACCATAGGCCCACCCCCATCGCTACCCCTAGCCACAGCTCCCACTCCTGGTTTTAGGCCTACTCCGAGGTTTACACCGAAACCCACCCCTTGCCGTTTGCCTACCCCAGCGCTACGCTTACCGCTCCCACTAGCCCTACCTCGGGCCCTAGACCAACACCCAGTGCTCACTCTAGTCCGAGGCCTAGCACTTGCCCGTCGCCGCCCAGTACACCTTGCCCTACCGTTAGTCAGAGCACTAACCCTTGTCCTACGAAATCACCCTGTACCCACCCTTAGCCACACCCTAATCCAGCCCTACATCCGTTCCGAGTACTATGACTACACGGAGCTTTTCCGTGACACCTACCCCTAGCCCTCGGCCATCCCCTACCACTACCACTAGTCCTAGGCCTAACATGAGCCCTAACCCTAACACTGCCCATGGGCCTCTGCCAACCCCTAGCCCTTCACCTAACCCTACCCCGAGCACTACGCCTCGCCCTAGGCTTACGCCTAACACTACCTCTGGTCCTACTCCTACCCCTGGTCCTGCAGCTACCCCTACCCATAGGCCCAACTCCATCCCTACCCCTAGCCACAGCTCGCACTCCTGGCCCTAGGCCTACTCCGAGGTTTACCTCGACACCCACCCCTTGCCCTATGCCTTCCCCAGCGCTACGCCTACTACTCCCACTAGCCCTAGCTCGGGCTCTAGACCAACGCGCATGGCTCCTTCTAGTTCGAGGCCTACAACTTGCCCGTCGCTTACCAGTACACCTTGCCCTTATTTGGGTTAGGGTTAGGGTTAGGGTTAGGGTTAGGGTTG
>NW_027668990.1:27500-29316 GCF_964194185.1 Rhinolophus hipposideros
GGTTGGTGTTAGGGTTAGGATTAGGGTTGGTGTTAGGTTTAGGGTTAGGGTTAGGGTTAGGGTTGAGGTTGGTGTTAGGGTTAGGGTTAGGGTGGTTGTTAGGTTTAGGGTTAGGGTTAGGGTTAGGCTTAGGGGTTAGGTTAGAGTTAGTGTTAGGGTTAGGGTTAGGGTTGGTGTTAGGGTTAGGGTTAGGGTTATGGTTAGGGTTAGAATTAAAATTAGGGTTAGGTTTAGGGTTAGGGTTAGGGTTAGTGTTAGGGGTTAGGTTAGGGTTAGTGTTAGGGTTGGTGTTAGGGTTAGGGTTAGGGTTAGGGTTATGGTTCGTGTTAGGGTTAGGGTTAGAATTAAGGTTAGGTTTAGGGTTAGGGTTAGGGTTGGTGTTAGGTTTAGAATTAGGGTTAGGGTTAGGGTTAGGGTTAGGGTTAGGGATTAGGTTAGGGTTAGGGTTAGTGTTAGGGTTGAGGTTGGTGTTAGGGTTAGGGTTAGGGTTGGTGTTTGGTTTAGGGTTAGGGTTAGAGTTAGGCTTCGGGGTTAGGTTAGGGTTAGGGTTAGGGTTAGGGTTAGGGTTGGTGTTAGGTTTAGGGATAGGGTTAGGGTTACGGTTAGGGTTAGGGGTTAGGTTAGGGTTAGTGTTAGGGTTAGGGTTAGGGTTGGTGTTAGGGTTAGGATTAGGGTTAGGGTTAGGTTTAGGGTTAGGGTTAGGGTTAGGGTTAGAATTAGGGTTAGGGTTAGGGTTAGGGTTGGTGTTAGGTTTAGGGTTAGGGTTAGGGTTAGGTTTAGGGTTAGGGGTTAGGTTAGGGTTAGTGTTAGGGTTAGGGTTAGGGTTGGTGTTAGGTTTAGGGTTAGGGTTAGGGGTTAGTTTAGGTTTTGTGTTAGGGTTAGGGTTGGGTTAGGGTTAGAGTTAGGGTTAGTGTTAGACTTAGGGTTAGGGTTAGGGTTAGGGTTGGTGTTAGAGTTAGGGTTAGGTTAGTGTTAGGGTTAGGGTTAGGGTTAGGGGTTAGGGTTAGGGTTAGGGTTGAGGTTGGTGTTAGGGTTAGGGTTAGGGTTAGGGTTAGGGTTAGGTTTAGGTTTAGGGTTAGGGTTGAGGTTGGTGTTAGGGTTAGGGTTAGGGTTGGTGTTAGGTTTAGGGTTAAGGTTAGGGTTAGGGTTATGGTTAGGGTTAGGGTTAAATAGGGTTAGGGTTAGGGTTAGGGTTAGGTTTAGGGTTAGGGTTAGGGTTAGGTTAGGGTTAGGGTTAGGGTTAGGTTTAGGGTTAGGGGTTGAGCTTAGGGTTAGGGTTAGGGTTGGTGTTAGGATTAGGGTTAGGGTTAGGGTTAAAGTTGGTGTTAGGTTTAGGGATAGGGTAGGGTTACTGTTAGGGTTAGGGATTAGATTAGTGTTAGTGTTAGGGTTAAGGTTAGGGTTAGGGTTAGGGTTAGGTTTAGGGTTGGTGTTAGGGTTAGGGTTAGGGTTAGGGTTAGGGTTAGGGTTAGGGTTAGGGGTTAGGGTAGGGTTAGGGTTAGGGTTAGGGTTAGGGTTAGGGTTAAAGTTAGGGTTAGGGTTAGGGTTAGGGTAGGGTTAGGGTTAGGGTTAGGGTTAGGGTTATGGGTTAGGGTTAGGGTTAGGGTAAGGGTTAGGGGTGTGGTGGTTAGGGTGGGGTAGGGTTATGGTTAGGGTTAGGGTTAGAAGGTAGGGTTAGGGTTAGGGTTAGGGGTAGGGTAGGGTTAGGGTTAGGGTTAGGTTAGGGAGGTGAGGGTTAGGGGTTAGGGGCTGGGGGTAGGGTTAGGTTGGTTGGTTAGGTTGGTAGGTAGGGGTAGGGTTAGGGAGGTTGGGAGGT
>NW_027668989.1:62500-75000 GCF_964194185.1 Rhinolophus hipposideros
AGGGTTAAGGTTTGTGTTAGGTTTTGGGTTAGGGTTAGAGTTAGGGTTAGGGTTAGGGTTAGAATTAGGGTTAGGCTTAGGGTTAGGGTTAGGGTTAGGTTTAGGTTAGGGTTAGGGTTAGGGTTAGAGTTAGGTGTTAGGCTTAGGGTTAGGGTTAGGGTTGGTGTTATGGTTAGGGTTAGGGTTAGGATTGGTGTTAGGTTTAAGGTTAGGGTTAGGGTTAGGGTTAGGGTTAGTAGTTAGGTTAGGGTTAGTGTTAGGGTTAGGGTTAGGGTTGGTGTTAGGGTTAGGGTTAGGGTTAGGGTTATGGTTAGGGTTAGGGTTAGAATTAGGGTTAGGGTTAGGGTTAGGGTTGGTGTTAGGTTTAGGGTTAGGGTCAGGGTTAGGGTTAGGGTTAGGGATTAGGTTTAGGGTTAGTGTTAGGGTTAGGGTTAGGGTTAGGGTTAAGGTTAAAGTCAGGTTACCCTGAGCACTACCCCTCGCCCTAGGCCTACGCCTAGCACTACCTCTGGTCCTAACCCTACCCCTGGCCCTACAGCCACCCCTACCCATAGGTCCACCTCCATCCCTACCCCTAGCCACAGCTCCCACTCCTGGTCCTAGGCCTACTCCGAGGTTTACCCCGACACCCACCCCTTGCCCTTTGCCTACTTCAGCGCTACGCCTACCGCTCCCACTAGCCCTACCTCGGGCCCTAGACCAACGCCCAGTGCTCCCTCTAGTCCGAGGCTTACCACTTGCATGACGCCGACCAGTACACCTTGCCCTACTGTTAGCCAGAGCACTAACCCGTGTTTTATGAAATCACCCTGGACCCACACTTACCACACCCTAATCCAGCCCTACACTCGTTCCGTGTCCTAGGACTACCCGGGGCCCTTCTGTGCCACCTACCCCTAGCCCTCGGCCAACCCCTACCACTAGCACTATTCCTAGGCCTAACATGACCCCTAACCCTAACATTGCCCATGGGCCTCTGCCAACCACTAGCCCTTCACCTAAACCTACCCCGAGCACTACCCCTCGCCCTAGGCCTACGCCTAGCACTACCTCTTGTCCTACCCCTACCCCTGGCCCTACAGCTCCCCCTACCCATAGGCCCACCCCCATCTCTACCCCTAGCCAAAGCTCCAACTCCTGGCCCTAGGCCAACTCCGAGGTTTACCCCGACACCCACCCCTTGCCTTTTGCCTACCCCAGCGCTACGCCTACCGCTCCCACTAGTTCTACCTCGGGCCCTAGACCAACGCCCAGTGCTCACTCTAATCCGAGGCCTAGCACTTGCCCGTCGCCGACCAGTACACCTTGCCCTACCGTTAGTCAGAGCACTAACCCTTGTCCTACGAAATCACCCTGGACCCACCCTTAGCCACACCCTAATCCAGCCCTACATCCGTTCCAAGTCCTAGGACTACCCGTAGCCCTCCCATGACACCTACTCCTAGCCCTCGGCCATCCGCTACCACTACCACTAGTCCTAGGCCTAACATGAGCCCAAACCTACACTGCCCATGGGCCTCTGCCAACCACTAGCCCTTCACCTAACCCTACCCCGAGCACTACGCCTCGCCCTAGGCTTACGCCTAACACTATCTCTGGTCCTACTCCTACCCCTTGCCCTACAGCTCCCCCTACCCATAGGCCCACCCCCATCCCTACCCCTAGCCACAGCTCCCACTCCTGGCCTAGGCCTACTCCGAGGTTTACCTCGACACCCACCCCTTGCCCTATGCCTACCCCAGCGATACGCCTACTACTCCCACTAGCCCTAGCTCGGGCTCTACACCAACGCACATGGCTCACTCTAGTCCTAGGCCTAGAACTTGCCCGTCCCTGACCAGTACACCTTGCCCTTATTTGCGTTAGGGTTAGGGTTAGGGTTAGGGTTAGGGTTTGTGTTAGGTTTAGGGTTAGGGTTAGGGTTAGGGTTAGGTTTAGGGCTAGGGTTGGTTTTAGGGTTAGGGTTAGGTTAGGGTTAGGGTTAGGGTTAGGTTAGGGTTGGTGTTAGGGTTAGGCTTAGGGTTAGTGTTAGGGTTAGGGTTACAGTTAGGGTTAGGGTTAGAATTAGGGTTAGGGTTAGGGTTAGGGTTAGGGTTGGTGTTAGGGTTAGGGTTAGGTTAGGGTTAGGGTTAGGGTTAGGGTTAGGGTTAGGGGTTAGGGTTAGGGTTAGGGTTGAGGTTGGTGTTAGGGTTAGGGTTAGGGTTAGGGTTAGGGTTAGGGTTGAGGTTGGTGTTAGGGTTAGGGTTAGGGTTGGTGTTAGGTTTAGGGTTAGGGTTAGGGTTAGGGTTAAGGTTAGGGGTTAGGTTAGGGTTAGTGTTAGGGTTAGGGTTAGGGTTAGGGTTAGGTTTAGGGTTGGTGTTAGGGTTAGGGTTAGGGTTGGTGTTAGGGTTAGGGTTAGGTTAGGGTTAGGGTTAGAGTTAGGGTTAGGGTTAGGGTTAGGGGTTAGTGTTAGGGTTAGGGTTGAGGTTGGTGTTAGGGTTAGGGTTCAGGTTAGGGTTAGGGTTAGGGTTAGGGTTAGGGTTGAGGTTGGTGTTAGGATTAGGCTTAGGGTTGGTGTTAGGTTTAGGGTTAGGGTTAGGGTTAGGGTTAGGGGTTAGGTTAGGGTAAGTGTTAGGGTTAGGGTTAGGGTTAGGGTGAGGGTTGGTGTTAGGGTTAGAGTTAGGGTTAGGGTTATGGTTAGGGTTAGGGTTAGAATTAGGGTTAGGGTTAGGTTTAGGGTTAGGGTTAGGGTTAGGTTTAGGGTTAGGGTTAGGGTTAGGGTTAGGTTTAGGGATTAGGGTTAGGGTTAGTGTTAGGGTTAGGGTTAGGGTTAGGGTTAGGGTTAAAGTCAGGTTACCCCGAGCACTACCCCTCGCCCTAGGCCTACGCCTACCACTACCTCTGGTCCTAACCCTACCCCTGGCCCTACAGCCCCCCCTACCCATAGGCCCACCCCCATCCCTACCCCTAGCCACAGCTCCCACTCCTGGTCTTAGGCCTACTCCGAGGTTTACCCCGACACCCACCCGTTGCCCTTTGCCTACTTCAGCGCTACGCCTACCGCTCCCACTAGCCCTACCTCGCGCCCTAGACCAACGCCCAGTGCTCCCTCTATTCCGAGGCTTACCACTTGCATGACGCCGACCAGTACACCTTGCCCTACTGTTAGCCAGAGCACTAACCTGTGTTTTATGAAATCACCCTGGACCCACACTTACCACACCCTAATCCAGCCCTACACTCGTTCCGTGTCCTAGGACTACCCGGGGCCCTTCTGTGCCACCTACCCCTAGCCCTCGGCCAACCCCTACCACTAGCACTAGTCCTAGGCCTAACATGACCCCTAACCCTAACATTGCCCATGGGCCTCTGCCAACCACTAGCCCTTCATCTAAACCTACCCCGAGCACTACCCCTCGCCCTAGGCCTAGGCCTAGCACTACCTCTTGTCCTACCCCTACCCCTGGCCCTACAGCTCCCCCTACCCATAGGCCCACCCCCATCTCTACCCCTAGCCAAAGCTCCAACTCCTGGCCCTAGGCCTACTCCGAGGTTTACCCCGACACCCACCCCTTGCCTTTTGCCTACCTCAGCGCTACGCCTACCGCTCCCACTAGCCCTACCTCGGTCCCTAGACCAACGCCCAGTACTCACTCTAGTCCGAGGCCTAGCACTTGCCCGTCGCCGACCACTACACCTTGCACTACCATAGCCAGAGCACTAACCCGTGTCCTACGAAAACACCCTGGACCCACCCTTGCCGCACCCTAATCCAGCCCTAAATCCGTTCCGAGTCTTAGGATTACCAGGAGCCCTCCCCTGACACCTACATCTAGCCCTCGGCCATCGCCTACCACTACCACTAGTCCTAGGCCTAACATGAGCCCTAACCCTAACACTGCCCGTGGGCCTCTGCCCACCACTAGCCCTTCACCTAACCCTACCCCGAGCACTACGCCTCGCCCTAGGCTTACGCCTAACACTACCTCTGGTCCTACCCCTGCCCCTGGCCCTACAGCTCCCCCTACCCATAGGCCCACCCCCATCCCTACCCCTAGCCACAGCTCCCACTCCTGGCCCTAGGCCTACTCCGAGGTTTACCTCGACACCCACCCCTTGCCCTATGCCTACCCCAGCGCTACGCCTACTACTCCCACTAGCCCTAGCTCGGGCTCTTGACCAACACGCATGGCTCCCTCTAGTCCGAGGCCTAGAACTTGCCCGTCGCAGACCAGCACAGCTTGCCCTTATTTGGGATAGGGTTAGGGTTAGGGTTAAGGTTAGGGTTAGAGTTAGGGTTGGTGTTAGGTTTAGGGTTAGGGTTAGGTTACCCCAAGCACTACCCCTCGCCCTAGGCCTACGCCTAGCACTACCTCTGGTCTTACCCCTACCCCTGGCCCTACAGCTCCCCCTACCTATAGGCCCACCCCCATCCCTACCTTTAGCCACAGCTCCCACTCCTGGTCCTAGGCCTACTCTGAGGTTTACCCCGACACCCACCCCTTGCCGTTTGCCTACCCCAGCGCTACGCCTACCGCTCCTACTAGCCCTACCTCGGTCCCTAGACCAACGCCCAGTGCTCAGTCTGGTCCGAGGCCTAGCACGTGCTTGTCAACGACCACTAACCTTGCCCTACCATAGCCAGAGCACTTCCCGTGTCCTACGAAAACACCCTGGACCCACCCTTACCACACCCTAATCCAGCCCTAAATCCGTTCCGAGTCCTAGGACTACCCGGAGCCCTCCCGTGACACCTACCCCTAGCCCTCGGCCATCCCCTACCACTACCACTAGTCCTAGGCCTAACATGAGCCCTAACCCTAACGCTGCCCGTGGGCCTCTGCCCACCACTAGCCCTTCACCTAACCCTACCCCGAGCACTCCCCCTCGCCCTAGGCCTACGCCTAGCACTACCTCTAGTCCTACACCAACCCCTGGCCCTACAGCTACACCTAACCATAGGCCCACCCCCATCCCTACCCCTAGCCACAGCTCCAACTCCTGGCCCTAGGCCTACTCCTAGGTTTACCCCGAAACCCACCTCTTGCCCTATGCCTACTACAGCTCTATGCCTACCGCTCCCTCTAGCCCTAGCTCGGGCTCTAGACCAACGCGCATGGCTCCTTCTAGTCCGAGGCCTAGAACTTGCCCGTCGCTGACCAGTACACCTTGCCCTTATTTGGGTTAGGGTTAGGATTAGGGTTAGAATTAGGGTTAGGGTTTGTGTTAGGTTTAGGGTTAGGGTTAGGGTTAGGGTTAGGTTTAGGGTTAGGGTTGGTGTTAAGGTTAGGGTTAGGTTAGGGTTAGGGTTAGGGTTGAGGTTGGTGTTAGGGTTAGGGTTAGGGTTGGTGTTAGGTTTAGGGTTAGGGTTAGGGTTAGGGTTAGGGTTAGGGTTAGGTTTAGATTAGGGTTAGGGTTAGGGTTAGGGGTTAGGCTTAGGGTTAGCGTTAGGGTTGGTGTTAGGGTTAGGGTTAGGGTTAGGGTTAGGGTTGGTGTTAGGTATAGGGTTAGGGTTAGGGTTAGGGTTAGGGATTAGGTTAGGGTTAGTGTTAGGGTTAGGGTTAGGGTTGGTGTTAGGGTTAGGGGTTAGGGTTAGGGTTAGGGTTGAGGTTGGTGTTAGGGTTAGGGTTAGGGTTAGGGTTAAGGTTAGGGTTAGGGTTGAGGTTGGTGTTAGGGTTAGGGTTAGGTTAGGGTTAGGGTTAGGGTTAGGGTTAGGGTTACGGTTAGGGGTTAGGGTTAGGGTTAGGGTTGAGGTTGGTGTTAGGGTTAGGGTTAGGGTTAGGGTTAAGTTTAGGGTTAGGGTTGAGGTTGGTGTTAGGGTTAGGGTTAGGGTTGGTGTTAGGTTTAAGGTTAGGTTATGGTTAGGGTTAGGGTTAGAATTAGGGTTAGGGTTAGTGTTAGGGTTAGGGTTAGGGTTGGTGTTAGGTTTAGGTTTAGGTTAGGGTTAGGGTTAGGGTTAGGGTTAGGGTTAGGGGTTAGGTTTAAGGTTAGGGTTGAGGTTGGTGTTAAGCTTAGGGTTAGGGTTAGGGTTAGGGTTAGGGGTTAGGCTTAGAGTTAGGGTTAGGGTTGTTGTTAGGGTTAGGGTTAGGGTTAGGGTTGGTGTTAGGTTTAGGGTTAGGGTTAGGGTTAGGTGTTAGGTTAGGGTTAGTGTTAGGGTTAGGGTTAGGGTTGGTGTTAGGATTAGGGTTTTGGTTAGGGTTATGGTTAGGGTTAGGGTTAGAATTAGGGTTAGGTTTGGGTTAGGGTTAGGGTTAGGGTTAGGTTAGCGTTAGGGTTAGGGTTAGGGTTAGGGTTAGGGGTTAGGCTTAGGGTTAGGGTTAGGGTTGGTGTTAGGGTTAGGGTTAGGGTTAGGGTTAGGGTTGGTGTTAGAATTAGGGTTAGGGTTAGGGTTAGGGTTTGGGTTGCTGTTAGGGTTAGGGTTAGTGTTAGGGTTAGGGTTGGTGTTAGGTTTAGGGTTAGGGTTAGGGTTAGCGTTAGGGATTAGTATTAGGGTTAGTGTTAGGGTTAGGGTTAGGGTTAGGGTTAGAGTTAGGGTTAAAGTCAGGTTACCCCGAGCACTACCCCTCACCCTAGGCCTATGCCTAGCACTACCTCTGGTCCTACCTCTACCCCTGGCCCAACAGCCCCCCCTACCCATAAGCCCACCTCCATCCCTACCCCTAGCCACAGCTCCCACTCCTGGTTTTAGGCCTACTCCGAGGTTTACCCTGAAACCCACCCTTTGCCCTTTGCCTACTTCAGCGCTACGCCTACCGCACCCACTAGCCCTACCTCGGTCCCTAGACCAAAGCCCAGTGCTCCCTCTAGTCCGAGGCTTACCACTTGCATGACGCCGACCAGTACACCTTGCCCTACTGTTAGCCAGAGCACTAAAACGTCTTTTATGAAATCACCCTGGACCCACACTTACCACACCGTAATCCAGCCCTACACTCGTTCCGTGTCCTAGGACTACCCGGAGCCCTTCTGTGACACCTACCACTAGCCCTCGGCCAACCCCTACCACTACCACTAGTCCTAGGCCTAACATGACCCCTAACCCTAACATTGCCCGTGGGCCTCTGCCAACAACTAGCCCTTCACCTAAACCTACCCCGAGCACTACCCCTCGCCCTAGGCCTACGCCTAGCACTACCTCTTGTCCTACCCCTACCCCTGGCCCTACAGCCCCCCGTACCCATAGGCCCACCTCCATCCCTACCCCTAGCAACAGCTCCCACTCCTGGCCGTAGGCCTACTCCGAGGTTTACCTCGACACCCACCCCTTGCCCTATGCCTACCCCAGCGCTACGCCTACTACTCCCACTAGCCCTAGCTGGGGCTCTAGACTAACGCGCATGGCTCCTTCTAGTCCGAGGCCTAGAACTTGCCCGTCGCTGACCAGTACACCTTGCCCTTTTTTGGGTAAGGGTTAGGGTTACGGTTAGAATTAGGGTTAGGGTTTGTGTTAGGTTTAGGGTTAGCGTTACGGTTAGGGTTAGCGTTAGGTTTAGGGTTAGGGTTGGTGTTAGGGTTAGGGTTAGGTTAGGGTTAGGGTTAGGGTTGAGGTTGGTGTTAGGGTTAGGGTTAGGGTTGGTGTTAGGTTTAGTGTTAGGGTTAGGGTTAGGGTTAGGGTTAGGGTTAGGGTTAGGGTTAGGGTTACGTTTAGGTTAGGGTTAGGGTTAAGGTTAGGGGTTAGGCTTAGGGTTAGGGTTAGGGTTGGTGTTAGGGTTAGGGTTAGGGTTAGGGTTAGGGTTGGTGTTAGGTTTAGGGTTAGGGTTAGGTTTAGGGTTAGGGGTTAGGGGTTAGGTTAGGGTTAGTGTTAGGGTGAGGGTTAGGGTTGGTGTTAGGGTTAGGGGTTAGGGTTAGGGTTAGGTTGAGGTTGGTGTTAGGGTTAGGGTTAGGTTTAGGGTTAAGTTTAGGGTTAAGGTTGAGGTTGGTGTTAGGGTTAGGGTTAGGGTTGGTGTTAGGTTTAGGGATAGGGTTAGGGTTAGGGTTAGGGTTAGGGTTAGAATTAGGGTTAGGGTTAGGGTTAGGGTTAGAGTTGGTGTTAGGGTTAGGGTTAGGTTAGGGTTAGGGTTAGGGTTAGGGGTAGGGGTTAGGGTTAGGGTTAGGGTTGAGATTGGTGTTAGGTTTAGGGTTAGGGTTAGGGTTAGGGTTAGGGTTTAGGTTGGTGTTAGGGTTAGGGTTAGGGTTAGGGTTAGGGTTAGGGTTAGGTTAGGGTTAGTGTTAGGGTTAGGGTTAGGGTTGGTGTTAGGTTTAGGGTTAGGTTAGGGTTAGGGTTAGGGTTAGGGTTAGGGGTTAGGTTTAGGGTTAGGGTTGAGGTTGGTGTTAAGGTTAGGGTTAGGGTTAGGGTTAGGGTTAGGGTTAGGGGTTAGGCTTAGGGTTAGGGTTAGGGTTGGTGTTAGGGTTAGGGTTAGGTTTAGGGTTGGTGTTAGGTTTAGGGTTAGGGTTAGGGTTAGGTGTTAGGTTAGGGTTAGTGTTAGGGTTAGGGTTAGGGTTGGTGTTAGGGTTAGGGTTAGGTTTAGGGTTGGTGTTAGGTTTAGGGTTAGGGTTAGGGTTAGGTGTTAGGTTAGAGTTAGTGTTAGGGTTAGGGTTAGGGTTGGTGTTAGGATTAGGGTTAGGGTTAGGGTTATGGTTAGGGTTAGGGTTAGAATTAGGGTTAGGTTTGGGTTAGGGTTAGGGTTAGGGTTAGGGTTAGGTTAGCGTTAGGGTTAGGGTTAGGGTTAGGATTAGGATTAGGGGTTAGGCTTAGTGTTAGGATTAGGGTTGGTGTTAGGGTTAGGGTTAGTGTTAGATTTAGGGTTAGGGTTGGTGTTAGAATTAGGGTTAGGGTTAGGGTTAGGGTTTGGGTTGGTGTTAAGTTTAGGGTTAGGGTTAGGGTTAGGGTTAGGGATTAGTGTTAGGGTTAGTGTTAGGGTTAGGGTTAGGGTTAGGGTTAAAGTCAGGTTACCCCGAGCACTACCCCTCGCCCTAGGCCTACGCCTAGCACTACCTCTGGTCCTACCTCTACCCCTGGCCCTACACCCCCCCTACCCATAGGCCCACCCCCATCCCTACCCCTAGCCACAGCTCCCACTCCTGGTTTTAGGCCTACTCCGAGGTTTACACCAAAACCCACCCTTTGCCCTTTGCCTACTTCAGCGCTACGCCTACCGCTCCCACTAGCCCTACCTCGGTCCCTAGACCAACGCCCAGTGCTCCCTCTACTCCGAGGCCTAGCACTTGCCCGTCGCCGACCACTACACCTTGCCCTACCATAGCCAGAGCACTAACCCGTGTTTTATGAAATCACCACGGACCCACCCTTACCACACCCTAACCAGCCCTACACTCGTTCTGTGTCCTAGGACTACCTGGAGGCCTTCTGTGACGCCTACCCCTAGCCCTCGGCCAACCCCTACCACTACCACTAGTCCTAGGCCTAACATGACCCCTAACCCTAACATTGCCCGTGGGCCTCTGCCAACCACTAGCCCTTCACCTAAACCTACCCCGAGCACTACCCCTCGCCCTAGGCCTACGCCTAGCACTACCTCTTGTCCTACCCCTACCCCTGGCCCTACAGCTCCCCCTACCCATAGGCCCACCCCCATTCCTACGCCTCGCCAAAGCTCCAACTCCTGGCCCTAGGCCTACTCCGAAGTTTACCCCGACACTCACCCCTTGCCCTTTGCCTACCCCAGCGCTACGCCTATCGCTCCCCCTAGCCCTACCACGGTCCCTAGACCAATGCCCAGTGCTCACTCTAGTCCGAGGCCTAGCACTTGCCCGTCGCCGACCACTACACCTTGCCCTACCATAGCCAGAGCACTAACCCGTTTCCTACGAAAAAACCCTGGACCCACACTTACCACACCCTAATCCAGCCCTAAATCCGTTCCGAGTCCTAGGACTACCCGGAGCCCTCCCGTGACACCTACCTGTAGCCCGCGGCCATCCCCTACCACTACCACTAGTCCTAGGCCTATCATGAGCCCTAACCCTAACACTGCCCGTGGGCCTCTGCCCACCACTAGCCCTTCACCTAACCCTACCCCGAGCACTAACCCTCGCCCTAGGCTTACGCCTAACACTACCTCTGGTCCTACTCCTACCCATGGCCCTACAGCTCCCCCTACCCATAGGCCCACCCCCATCCCTACCCCTAGCCACAGCTCCCACTCCTGGCGCTAGGCCTACTCCGAGGTTTACCTCGACACCCACCCCTTGCCCTATGCCTACCCCAGCGCTACGCCTACTACTCCCACTAGCCCTAGCTCGGGCTCTAGACCAACGCGCATTTCTCCCTCTAGTCCGAGGCCTAGAACTTGCCCGTCGCAGACCAGTACACCTTGCCCTTTTTTGGGTTAGGGTTAGGGTTAGGGTTAGGGTTAGGGTTGGTGTTAGGTTTAGGGTTAGGGTTAGGGTTAGGGTTAGGGTTAGGGTTAGGGTTAGGGTTAGGGTTAGAGTTAGGGTTAGGGTTAGAATTAGGGTCAGGGTTAGGGTCAGGGTTAGGGTTGGTGTTAGGGTTAGGGTTAGGTTAGGGTTAGGGTTAGGGTTAGGGTTAGGGTTAGGGTTGGTGTTAGGGTTAGGGTTACGCTTAGTGTTAGGGTTAGGGTTACAGTTAGGGTTAGGGTTAGAATTAGGGTTAGGGTTAGAATTAGGGTCAGGGTTAGGGTTATGGTTAAGGTTGGTGTTAGGGTTAGGGTTAGGGTTAGAGTTAGGGTTAGGGTTAGAATTAGGGTCAGGGTTAGGGTTATGGTTAAGGTTGGTGTTAGGGTTAGGGTTAGGTTAGGGTTAGGGTTAGGGTTAGGGTTAGGGTTAGGTTTGGTGTTAGGGTTAGGGTTACGGTTAGTGTTAGGGTTAGGGTTACAGTTAGGGTTAGGGTTAGAATTAGGGTTAGGGTTAGGGTTAGGGTTGGTGTTAGGGTTAGGGTTAGGTTAGGGTTAGGGTTATAGTTAGGGTTAGGGTTAGGGTTAGGGTTAGGTTTAGGGTTAGGGTTAGGGTTAGGGGTTAGGGTTAGGGTTAGGGTTATGGTTAGAGTTAGGGTTAGGGTTAGAATTAGGGTCAGGGTTAGGTTTAGGGTTAGGGTTGGTGTTAGGGTTAGGGTTAGGTTAGGGTTAGTGTTAGGGTTAGGGTTAGGGTTGGTGTTAGGGTTAGGGTTAAGGTTAGGGTTAGGGTTGGTTTTAGGTTTAGGGTTAGGGTTAGGGTTAGGGGTTAGGTTAGGGTTAGTGTTAGGGTTAGGGTTAGGGTTGGTGTTAGGGTTAGGGTTAGGGTTAGGGTTATGGTTAGGTTTAGGGTTAGAATTAGGGTTAGGGTTAGGGTTAGGGTTAGGGTTGGTGTTAGGTTTAGGGTTAGGGTTAGGGTTAGGGTTAGGGTTAGGGATTAGGGTTAGGGTTAGTGTTAGGGTTAGGGTTTGGTTAGGGTTAGGGTTAGGGTTAAAGTTAGGTTACCCCGAGCACTACCCTTCGCCCTAGGCCTACGCCTAGCACTACCTCTGGTCCTACCCCTAACCCTGGCCCTACAGCTACAACTAACCATAGGCCCACCCCCATCCCTACCCCTAGCCACAGCTCCAACTCCTGGCCCTAGGCCTACTCCTAGGTTAACCCCAACACCCACCTCTTGCCCTATGCCTACCCCAGCACTACACCTACCGCTCCCACTAGTTCTAGCTCGGCCCTAGACCAACGCCCAGTGCTAACTCTAGTCCGAAGCCTAGCATTTGCCCGTCCCCGACCAGTACACCTTGCTCTACCGTTAGCCAGAACACTAACCTGTGTCCCACGAAATCACCCTGACCCAACCTTAGCCACACCCGAAAACAGCCCTACACCTGTTCCGAGACCTAGGACTAACCCGAGTTTTCCCGTGACACCTACCTCTAACCCTCGGCCTACCCCTACCACTACCACTAATCCTAGGCCTAACATGAGCCCTAAGCCTAACACTGCCCGTGTGCCTCTGCCAACCACTAGCACTTCACCTAACCCTACCCCGAGCACTCCCCCTCGATCAAGGCCTACGCCTAACACTACCTCTAGTCCTACCCCTACACCTGGCCCTACAGCTACCCCTAACCATAGGCCAACCCCCATCACTACCCCTAGCCACAGCTCCAACTCCTGGCCCTAGGCCTACTCCTAGGTTTACCCCGACACCCACCTCTTGCCCTATGCCTACCCCAGCGCTACACCTACCGCTCCCACTACTTCTAGCTCGGCCCTAGACCAACGCCCAGTGCTCACTCTAGTCCGAGGCCTAGCACTTGCCCGTCGCTGACCAGTACACCTTGCCATACCGTTAGCCAGAGCACTAACTAGTGTCCTACGGAATCACCCTGGACCCACCCTTAGCCACACCCGAATCCAGCCCTACATCTGTTCGGAGTCCTAGGACTAAACGGAGCCCTCCCGTGACACCTACCCCTAGCCCTCGGCCAACCCCTACCACTACCACTAATCCTAGGCCTAACATGAGCCCTAACACTAACACTGCCCGTGGGCCTCTGCCAACCACTAGCACTACACCTAACCCTACCCCGAGCACTCCCCCTCACC